>NW_009713219.1:0-20934 GCF_000703405.1 Apaloderma vittatum | reverse complement strand
AAGAGTGTTCAAAAATCTGTTACTTGGTACACTCTTCCACCTACTGTATAGCTTTTGCCTGCTTTCCAAAAAGGTAAGGAAAAATCTAGCTTCTTCTTACTTTATTCTCAACTGATTGTTGTGATTATCATGATATGTGTAAATAAAGGGGGAATGTGCCTTAGTGCAGCAATGTTAAAATGAGTGTCTAACTTAAAAATTGTTCACACGTCTGGCACCAGAAGCTCCCCCAGGGAGGGACTGGCTTTGGAAAGGGGGGAACCTGGGACGGGGGTGGTTTGAATCCCTGTGCCCCCGCAGGGCAGGGACTGCTCCTCTTCTTCTTCCTGCCCCCAGCAGAGGTGGATCTTCACAAAGCCTTTGAAGATGTAGCTGTTTTGACAACAATTTAAAAAGAGGAACAAAAGTTAATTATGGCAATCAGATCTCGCCACTAACAAGATGTTTTCTGAGTCACTTCTAGCTGCTTTACCAGCAGGGTTGCCTGGCAGCAAAGAATATTTGTTAATGTGTGAGCAATCTTCTTTACTCTAAAATTATAAATGGCTGGAAAAAAGTTTGCAAAATATTCTTTTTTTTTTCCACCATGGGGGGATCCCAGTGACCACTCCTGTATAACCACGAGTGAACAATTTTTGAGGGCTGGCTCTTTTCTAGGTGTTGTGACTGCCTACATGGTGCTCTTGTGAGCTAATTTCATGTTTGTGACTGCATCAGCCAGGAACTGCTGCTGTTCTGGTGAAATCGAAGGAATGGGAGAGCATTTGATATTGGAGACAATTAACTAACGACCATCTTTCTCCTATCTGCGATTCCGGGTGCCTGTTCAGAAGGCTTTGCCCACTCCTTTGAGGCTTTGCCTGGGTGTGAAAGGTGCTGGCCAGGTTACTGCGGGTCTGTGCAGTCAGTGCTAAAAGAGATTTTTGGGTACAGCCTCCAGAATGTTTAGTTGGGCTCTAATAGGTGAGATCTTATATCAGCGAAGGCAGGAGTGTTGCTTGGATTGAGTCTCTCAGTCATAGGGGAAAAAAATAGTAATATCTTTAGCTGGTGTAAATTGCCACAGCCCCAGTTTCAATTCAAAGTCCAATTCTTGTGAAACGCTCAAATTGGTTTGGGGTTTTTTTATTGTATTTGAATGATGTCCATTACTCTAACTTAGCTCGGGCGGAAAGCCTGATTTCAGGTGTGAAGGTCTTTACTTTCTTCTACATCAGGATGACAAGCCTGACCCCAGGGCTAGAGTCAGAAAGGGTGACAGTGGCTGGTGATGAGGAGATACGACGAAGTACTTGGGGAGGAGAAGGGGCCACTCAAAGTATTAGCGCAAATTGAATGGGAAAGCATAAGGGGTGACTGTGTGAAGATGAAATTGCTAAAGGAAGGAGATGCGAGGAATAGGAGAGAGATAGAAGATACCCTAAATCTCAGGAGAAATCACTTATTTTAAAATAAAATTAACAAACCATTTAAAATTAAAATGACTAGGAGCTCACAGAGTTTTTTTAAAATTATTTTTTTTCCATGTAACTTTATTGCATAAGGTTAGGAACTGCTGTCTGCAAAGGCACACAAACAGTTCTGTCACCCCAGTCCTATAAGAAGCAATCAGCCGTTTGGATTCTTTAAGCAGATTTTAAAAGCCACACAAAGCTCTGAAAAATGCCACCGTGGAGGATCGTCTGGGCTTGCCACAGTCTTGCCCACACCAGTGCTCTTCTGCGTTGGGTATTAGTGGTTTCCATTCCTCACCCGTGAGCGTTTCTGTTCCAGCCGGGCTGATCGCTGCAGCTCTGGTCGCTGTGCTTTGATTTGCTCCTCCAGGAGTACAAAACAAAAACTAGCAAGGAACAATATACTGAATTAAAAGCAAAGCAATGAGATCGGGAAAACATCAGCTTAGTCGGGAATGGACACATGATTTGCTGGTAACAGGTTGGTTTGTCGGTGTGAACACAGCGTGTGAGCCCTGACTTGACTGTATCAGTTCCTGCCAGGTGGTGCACAGAGAGATGCATTTATAAGGTTCTAAATTCTTTCCTGTGAGGGACAAATGGGACTTATTTACTGCTCGGCCTGATGAAAATACAAGGCTTGCAAAACACTACATGGTATCTGGGTCGGGGAAAAATGTCCATCACCTGAACAGGGCAAAGAAACATCGAATGCTTTTGTAGAGCTAGAGAGCCGTGTGGCTGCTGTAGAAATATCTGCAGTGCTTTCCTCCTGATCCACCACCCAGCAGTGTATGCTCACGGGTGAGGAGGAGAAAGCAGTGCAGTGACTAAAGATCTGGAAGTCTTGGATCCATGCCTTGGGCTCTCAGAGCCTTTTGGTGCGAGGCTGGTGAGCGGTGTCAAGCACCCTTGTGCTACCTCCCGAGGATGGTGAGTGTGAGATGCTCGAGGAGGATGGGTGTGAGATGCTCGAGGAGGATGGGTGTGAGATGCTCGTGCATTGCTGGTGGGACGGTGTAAGCCCCAGCAACGCACCTACTCCCTTCTGCTGCCTCCTGGACTCGATGGGCAAGGACGGGAATGTTTTGAGGGAAGAAGTCTGATGCTTCATGCCAAGGCCAGTGAATTCTTCTTCTGAGCTGGTGCAAAGACTGTGGCTTGCTTGTGTGTGTCCCTTCAGCACACGGGAGTCACTGAGCACTTTGCCGTGTACATAGCACTGACTGCGTCACAAGGATTTACTTCGGGGTGAGGAGGACAAAGAAAACCATGGCACGGGTCACTGCTTCTGCTCTGGGAAGGACCTGGGTGATGCCTGTGAACTTGCTGTGCTCTGAAGTCTGTCATAACATTTATAAAAGCAGTCAAGGAGATACCAAATAGAGAACGTTCCCTGTTCTTCAGTTGGATTCTTGTGGCTGGGCATTGTTATTTCGGTTGCTTTTCGCACCTAGGTGGTACCAGTGGTCCTTCAGCACCTGCAGCTGGTTTAGCAGAGATAACAGTGAAGCACTGCAACCCATCAGCAACCTTTTATCATTTCTCTTTTCTGCCGAACTTTGAATCGATCTGGGCCAGATGCTGAGCAAGTCTAAACCACCATGGTCCCATTGCTTTGAAGAAGAAATGTCAATTGATATCAGCTGAGGGTCTGGCCTCCGATTTTCGAGCAGCAGCTAACCTTTCCACCTCAGCTACGTGCCGCAGCGTGCGGCTGCGAGGGGTTACGGCCACAAAGAGGAGCAGCTACCTGCTCAGCAGAAATGTTTCCTGAACTTAGGGCTCCAGCTGGCAGATCCTTGAACTTTGCATTCCTCCCGGATTCATGCTGGGTTTCCCCAAAGCTAGTCCTGTGTGCTGCTCTGAGCGATGAGTAGATCTCCAGGACTAGCTGAATTAATTTGAAGATGCCAATCACTGTACCTCTCTGCAAGGGCAGAGCTAGGAGGGTTGGCTTTTTACAGAGCAGCCCGTGACCACCAGTCAGGCTGTTAAATAATTATAATTACATTAGGAGCTTGGATGGCTCGGCCTCAGTCCGAGGCAGGGGCTCTCCTCCCAGGGCTGGGCAGGTTGTGCTGCTTCCGAGTGGTTTTCAGCTGCTTTACAAGTCCTTTTTTCGCTTGATCTGTATGCAGAGGAATCTCCCTGGTGATTGCAAAGCGTTGAGATCATTTGTGGAGCGCAGCGTGGTGTGAAGTCATTGCGTTTCTTGGTCGTATCTCCCTGAGAATACAAATGCAATTACTTAGATTACGCTATAATGAAGCTGTTGTGATACAAGGCATGACATGGTTTCAAACTGATCTTAGGCTTATATCGAAAGAGGTAAATAGTTCGACTTACCCTCCAGCGCCAAGGACTTTCTGTGCCTGCCCTCCTTCTCCGCGCAGTCCCCAGGGCCACCTACGCCATCCAGCAGCGGCACCGCTGGGGACCAGGCGACTCTCTGAAGGCTTTGGGTCCCAACTGTGTGATGTTCTGTAGCTCGTCATGCCTTAGAGTACGTGGTAGAGAATAATTATTGTCTGGATTGAAGCGTCATTTTCGTTTTAAATCTGCTAGTTTTCATCCTGAGAAACTGCTCTGTGTTTAACCTTACTTGAAGGGTTTTCTATTCAGTGGAGACTGCTAAGAAATGAGAATTCTCAGTCAAAATTGATAAGCAAAGGACTTTGACGGGTCTTCACCGCACTTATTTTTGTTCTAGAATGGCTTACTGGAAAACTAAACAGCAATCACAAATTTCTCCTGATGATGAAACACTTATTTCAAAAGTATTGCACGTAGGTACATCCAAATAAGCCCGTGTGACGCTCCAAACTAGTCCCTAGTACATATTTTCTTGTTTTCCAAGTTGTAAATGATTTTATTGATGGGGTAGCTTCTACTTTCTCTGGCTGCTCAAGGGACAAGTGGCTCTGGGGTGACCCTGCACCGCCCTGGGTCTTGCCCTCAGTCCGTGTGGGAAGCAATGCAGGAGTGATGGCATCCACCTCAGCCTCCCTTTTCAGAAAGTCTTGGAGTTAAAACTGGTTTTCTCTCACACTCCTGGGGGAAGGCTCAGCTCCTGAGAAGCACAGGCTCACCCCTCTGGGTTAGAAAACTTGAGTGCTCCAAAATACCTGGGGGTTTGCAGCTCCAGGTGCAGCTCGGTTCCTGCTGGAGCTGGTGCCAGGTCCCCTCCTGGGACTGGGTTACTTTCTTTTTTCCATCTCAGAATAACTACTTTTGACGATGCACTTTAATGTGTTCACATAACCGCATGCTCCCATATTAATTATTTTGCAGACTATCTCACACCTTTCATGCCTTGCATGATACGAGACTTGCAAATATGCAGGAAAGTGTCAGACTGTTTCCTTTTTTAAGAACTGGAATTCTTTAGGCACTTAAACGATCCCCTTATAGTTTGATGTTTGAACAATGCTAGTTAAAACACATTATCCGTGGCTATAAGTACTTCAGGTATTAAAAGCTAGGCAGCTAGATATATGTCACTGAGACACAAATGAGTATTAATTGGTATATTAGTATTAATATTCCTCTTTTATGCAATTTTTCTTGTTGTCTTTTTACATGATCTTTTTTCCTAGGCAGTTTGGAAGAGGAGGGAGCATCTATTGTTATACCTTGTGGACCAGTCCCTGTCTTGCTTTTTTTGCTTAATAAACCCTTAGTAGCGCTGAGTTCTCCCTTTGCCTAATTGAACAGTCCTTACATCCTCTCAGGGAGCATTTGTCACATTCATAAACCGTAGTATCAGGAAAAAGACTTTTGGCTCTCTTGTCTTCCATATACTATTAATGACTCCCTTCCTCTCGAGCAGGGTCAGTGTCACCTTGGCAGGATTCACTTGATGCTCCTTGCACGTGGTCACTTGCCGTAGTCTCTTCCGTGCACTCCCATCCTCATCTGTGTTAATGAGGTGACTCAGATAAAGAGTGGTAGGATTAGGAAATCAGAGTTGACATTCTCAGCTTAATTTCACTGAAATCACTGGAATCGCCCCAGGCTAGGCTGTTGCAATACTTGCCGTCAGATTTCTCTTCAAGAAAGAGGAAGCATTGCAGTTGCATCTTGCAGCCTTTGGGGTGTGTGCTCTTCTAATTGTTGCTGCTGCTATAATTATAGCAAAAGTGTCCCCAAGAGCAGCTGGGATCCAAAACCTCAGGTTGCAAAACCTGACTTGATATAACCAAAGAAAGACTGTAGGGATAAGAATAGAAAAAAATCAGTTTGTCACTGACACAAAATAGTGCTGTAAAATGAGATGGATGTTATTTTATGTTGACGCAGATAGCAAGCAGAGAATATATTTGTGCAGCAGGGGCCTGGGTTTGTTTGGGTTTTGGGGGCCAGTAAGCAGCAGCAAATCAAGAAACCAGCACATAAGAAATTGGTCTTTCTCCAGACACCACTTTCACACCTAGCATCTCTGGAAAACATCACGTTTTGGGGGTTTTTTCTCTCTTTATTGGCTTCAGGAAAGGAAACGCATGCATCTCTTTAAGTGGCATCTGGTATAAAGAGGAGAACATCCTTTTTGGTCATGAAAATAGGTATTTTGACTTTGGGGTGAGATTGTTGGTTTAGAGCTCTGTCCGACAGCAAGGAACAAAGGTGTGGTTTCATTCTCTAGCCATAGTTCAAAAAAGAGAAGAGAATTAGGGTAATGGCTAAATACGTGTAAATGCCCCTGAAACACATGCAATAGGAAATTGTTCCAGTCCTGGGATCTGATGTTTGGCTTAGCTACTCCTCTGTAACTCAGAGCACTGAGTCTTACCTGGGAGAAGAGGCTGCATTTAGTGAGATGTCTGTCCTTGTTGTTCAGTGAAAAAAAAGAAAGAAAAAAAAAAATATAGTTACCATAGTTACACCACTTGTCATGATTCTTATCATGTCCGTAGAATAAAGAGCCTTATATTAAATCTGTACTCTTATTAATATCAGCTGTTAAACATTTCCAGGGTATTTGAAATCAAGACTTTCTGCAAAAAAAAATAAATTAAATGTTGATTGCAGCAAAACTGTGCTGTTTAACCATGCAGCTCAGAGCGTAATTTTGTTAGGCACCGTTACAGAGTTATATACCATGAATAAATTTTCCAGTGAATTTACCCTCTTTGCACTTCATGAACGTTCTTGATTTTTCCGTTCAGATGTTTGCTGCTTGCCAGTCTTTGCCCACAAGTTTGAGGAGGCCAACTTGAAGGAGCATGGGGGGATGACGGCCAAGGTCTCTCTGCACGTGCCGGCCTCCTCTCCTCCTCGCTGGGACAGACGGTCCCTGAGCATCCATCCGCACAGACTGACGGACGTGCCCACGCACACCTTTCCCCCCAGCAGGCACAGCTCCTCAGCACCCAGAGACCTCCAGCGCATTGTGGGATTTATTCTTCTGTCTTAGAATCACAGAGTCACAGGATGCTGGGGCTGGAAAGGACCTTCAGAGCTCACCCAGTGCCACCCCCTGCCAGAGCAGGGTCACCCAGGGCAGCCACAAGGAACGCGTCCAGGCGAGTTGGAAAGTCTCCAGAGCAGGAGACTCCACACCCTCTCTGGGCAGCCTGGGCCAGGGCTCCGGCACCCGCACAGGGAAAAACTTTCTCCTCGTGTTGAGGTGGAACTTCCCGTGTTCTAGCTTACACCCATTATTCCTTGTCCCATTAATGGGCACCACTGGGAAGAGACCAGCCCTTTCCTCTTGAGTCCCACTCCTCAGGTATTTATATACACATTAATAAGATCCCCTCTCAACCTGCTCTTTTCAAGGCTGAACAGCCCCAGTTCTCTCAGTCTCTCTTCACAGGAGAGATGTTCAAGTCCATTGATCATCCTCGTAGCTCTCCCTTGGACTCTGTCCAGTAGGTCCCTGACTCTCTGGAACTGGGGAGGAGAACCTCCCTAATCTTAAGCTCCTTTGGCAAATTGTAACACGTTAGGGGAATACTGCCTGAAATGTTTGTTTGTTTGGGTTTTTTTCCACACATGAGTAATGTCCAACCCTGGAAGAATGTCTTTACTCTCGCTGACGACCCTGGGGTGGTCACCCCAGCCTTGCTTATCTCCTTTGGGGCAGTAAGGTGGTGTCATCCTCCCAGAGGTGGATCTTGCCAGAGCTGCCCTGTAGCCAAACATTCCTGCACTGTGCACATTCCCATTTTTCCATGGTGTTAATCTCGCAGTGCTGCTGCAGGACTGGAGCTCTACAGCCCCCCTCGCTCACTGACGCTGGAGGTAACAGAGCCCACAGGAGGCTGAAGTGCTTGTTCAGTCTTTTCTATCATTACATTTCCCTGGAAGGAGCAAATGGAGCAGTAAATATGACACTTATTGTTTTTAAAATAAAGCTATGACCTGTTTTTCTAACACGGGGAGGTTGCATTCGGTGTAACCTTGTCAGTCACGCCCCGTGATAGCCTCAGATGAAGAGTCCTCGGGCGAGGTGCTGTTTTCCTCCCCGTTGCCTCGTTCCTGTCGTGTGCGTCGGAAGCGGAGCCACGGTTTGCTCAGAGATGTGACTGGTGGCGTGAACGGGCGGTTTATTGACTGGGAGATTGACGCAGACAAAATCCAAATTCTGCACAAGCTTTCTCTCCAGGTGTCATCTCAGTTTCAGTCTTCTGTCGAAAAAAACAGTCCGTGTTTCCAAACTGTGAGAAATAGGGATCTGGTCCTGACTGCTGTTGAGCTGGTCTGTTGGAGCCCTGCTCCCAGCAAGGCTTTTGGTTTGGCACGGCAGAGATACAGGCACGGCCTTCACGGGGCTATTTGGAGGGTAGTGAGCTAGTTTGTAGGGAAAAAGCTGGGAATAAACAGAGAAAATAATGGAATTGCTCATAATTCATTATATGAGTAACAGAAAATACCTTTGTAATCTCACTCCTTATGAAACCCATAACTGAATACAGTTGGGTGGGGAGAAAAAAGTTGTTCAATCCCATGTCCCTGTTGTTTGTCAAGTGCACAGTGTTTTAGTTTTCTTGGATTTTTTTTATTAAGTACAGTGATTAATTAGAAAAAAACATTTTTCAATTCTTTGATCAGGGAATGGATAAACGAGCTGCGTTTCCTGAACGTGGGTGTAAGAAAGAAAATGATTGCTTGTGGGACTGCTTTGTAAGCATGTATTTACTTGTACACCTGCTTGGGCCAAACCCCAGGGGTTTGCAGGAGGGGGGCCAAGGTGTTTGTAGGACAGGCGCGGCTGAGGGAACCTTAAAGACCATGGGCAGGGACGCCTCCCGCCAGACCATGTTACTCCACGCCCCATCCAACCTGGCCTTGGGCACCTCCAGGGAGAACGCACCTGCAACTGGGAACTAGTTCAGGAACAAAGTCAGGAGGTAGAGGGGAATCATTTTCTTATAGCTCTGACTTCAGGACCCCTGTGGGATGTTGTAGAAGATCACTCGGGTCATAATTTTAATTATGTTTCATGAAAACTGTTTTCGCACTTGGCTTTAACAGCTCTCAGCGGAGCCTGCCTTTCCAGGTAAGATAACCAAAGTACCATTAATTGCTTTGTTTTAAGCAGGTGAAAATAATTTGCTGCTATTTGTTATCTTTCCAGTCCACAGCGTTCAAATGGAAGCATTTTAAAAGTAGCTTAAATCAGGATGTTTTCTGTACTGTCGGCTCCAATTAAGGACTAATATGAACTGGTTTTGTTTCTTCCCTGCCACAAACAATCTCATAAAGATTTGGAAACACATTTCCTCAGATCCTGTGGCTGTCCCTCGTGCCGGGTCTTCTTCAAGTCTCTCTGCAATCTTGCATTTGCTGGAAGCGTTGATAAGACTTTCTGCTGTTTGTTCTTTGATCCCAGCATTGCAGATACTTTCAAACTTCACCCGACACAGAAGTTCTTATCTGCAAAGCAGACGAGTAGAGATAGGAGGAAGATGCAGCCGAACATGCTTGAGATGGATGTTCTCCAGCAGTACAATACTTGGTTATTTTAGCTTTTATTTAGAAGGGTAAAACTAATCCTTTTCTATTGCGATCTGATTGCCTGACTCAAAATCTCAATCTTGCACTTATCTTTTCAGCAAAACATGATGATTTTTCAGGCTGTAAACAGTATGGGTCTGGATCTTTTCTGTGACTCAAAGTCACATTTTCTTCTAATGGCTCAGGTGGGAAAATTAGTATTAACAACAGCCCCTGAATTTATCTCCCAAGGCACTTACCTTAATAATACCTTGCAAAGTAGTCAAAGGTGGGGCTGATAAAAATTATCTTCTAGCCCAGTCCCGAGGAGGCTGAAGGCAGTGTCTGTCACTGCAGGTAGCTTAGATATCCTTCCAGCTTAACAAAAGGAGTTTATTGATGCTGAGAGGGTTATCAGCATAAGCAGTTCAGAGGCAGAGAAATAAATGACATCCTCTTTGTTTGTTTACAGAGAACTAGGACTTTCACTGGTAAATATTCATAAGTGACGAACGCCGTATCTCGCCAGCGCAAAGGGGGAAGAAGGGCAGTGGGGCGCGTGGTCGCTTGCAGCAACGTGCTTGAAAAACCACCAGAAACAGAAAAAAAACCACCTCCCAGTGTCCAAGTGGAAAAGGGCTCTAGAAGCGTTGTAAGAACCCAATAGCTTTCCACTTTATACTTTATGCCATACCATAATTTTTTACATAAAGTCCTGCTCGGCGAGCTCAGCCGGCGCTTTGCCCTCCTGCGCCACTGCTGTCTGTAGAGGGGGGGCTTAACGGAGGGAGGACACATTCACCCTCCTAAAAATGGGAAGGGTGTGTTTTGTGCTGCGTCCCGTAGGATTTTTCCTGGCTTGTCTTTACAACAGCAGTTTCGATTTGCTGCCTCTTGTTAGAGAAGCCTAATGGTTAGCCCATACCATGCCGATGTGGTGGTGTTGGGTCACAGGCTGGGCTTGATGATCTCAGAGGGCTTTTCCAGCCTCAGTAATTCTGTGACTAGGCAAAACTTGAGCCGCTTGCAGCTGGATTTCCTTCCTCTGAAGTCAGGAGCTGGAGCTCATTATTTATCTAGTACGCTATGCGAAAATGTGCCCAACGTTCAAATTAGCAATTTGTCCTTCTTTCCCTTTTCTAAGGAGGTAAGTGCCATGTGCAATGGTGCTTACTGACTTTGCAGAATAATCTTTACATCATTTTGTGGGTTTTAGGGTGATCGGTAGCGTAAGCTTCTCATCCTTCCTGGGATTCATTGTGGTGAAGCAGCCTGCTTCGCTGAAATTAATGGGTATTATTCTGCTCAAAATGAAGTCAGAATTTTCTAGCTTTGTACTGTAGCGCAAGCATCTGTCTAATACAATCGCTTTCCCTACATTGTCTGAGCTCAGAGTTTCTTCATCCCTGTCGAGATAAAAGTTCAGCAGCAGATTGGTCTCAATCTAATACATTTGCAGAATGACAAAGCAAACACATGGTTTATGCACTCAAACCCTAACAAGCTCTCTAAGGCTATAAGAATGTCATGTTGTTGCCGCTTTGACCTGAACTGATTTCTGTCATTACGCCGTTATGTCACCCAAGAACTGCTTTTATTATTCTCCCTATCGGCTAGAGTCTCTGTTCTCACAAAAAGGGTGTCGTATAAAAAACTTGTTGAGTTAAAAACATACGCCTCTGATAGCAGCTACTGCTTGAAAGCCATATAAGCTAAAATGGAATTTTGTTTAAAGAAAAAAAAACCTACTTCAAATCCCAGTGTGCCCTGGGGAACTGGCAAGGTCGTACTCCTGCTTCCCATTAAATCCTTCTGGGAACTTCAAAGCAATCCTCGTTAAAAGAGCCCATTATGTTGGATATTTGTAATTGTTACTTGTGGCCCTGGCACTGCTCTCCACGACATTTCACCAGCCCCCTGGGCTCGAAGCTGGCTTCAAGTGTGATTCTATCATTCACTGGGCTAGCTGTGCAGTCTGCATTTGCTCAGGGGCTGCGTGATAGACAGGGTAAATATCCGTTTCTAAAAGGGATAATAAGAAGAAAGCCCTGAAGGTAAAATGTAGCCCTGGGTAGGGTATGAGGAGCTGGGAGCTGCACATGCTCTTTTTTGACAGCAACACACCGGCAGCGTCTGCCCAGCCCCGCTCCCAACAACCCTCTGCACGCGGCTGCAGAAACGTGATTTTCTAGTAATCTGAAGTAATTGTTTCGTCAGTAATTGCCCTCGGAACGTAACGGAGGCGAAGCAGCCGAACGCGGGTCATCACGTGCAGATAAAGCAGCCCTGAAGTGCTGGGTTGCTTCGGCCGGTTTTTCTGGCTGGGCTCTCGTTAATCACAGACTCCAGGCTTCCAGCGCTGGAGCTCAGCTCGTCATCTCCCTCGGAGGCAGGAGCTCACAGACTTGATCAGCGCGTCGCAGACTGGGAGCAGAAAGACCCGCGTGCACTCAGTGATGTAGCTGGATAGATTGGTCGGACGTCTCGCTCCCACCCCCTCGTCCACGTTAGTGGAGTTGAGAACCTGGCCTCGTCCTCCCAAATCAGCGTGCGTGGGGGAGGCTGGTTTGGGTTGGATTTTTTTATTTATTTTTTTTCTTTTGCAGCATTTGACATTTTGGTGACAGCTCATTAGACCTCGAGCCTTGAGTTCTACATAATGCATCTACCCTAGGGAAAAATGTGTCCGTTCATCCCAACTTGACTTGTGCTGGTTTCAGGCAGCTCTGGGCTTTTCTTCACCGCTCCCTGCTCCATCAGGTGAACCCCAGGGCATCGGACACCCCTGCACGCGGCTCTTCTGGCAGCAGCAGGAGAATTAAAACCTTTAATACTTAAACAAGACACTGAGCTGCTTTTGCTTTCTGAGTAAAGTTGGAATCATCCCGCACGTTCTCCATCCATCTCAGGGTGTCCATCTCACGTTGCCCAGGGCTTGCTGGCCGTGTCACACGCTGGTGACGCCGTTCCTGCCTGTTTACACGGTGACAACAGGTCACAGGGGAACGATGAGCTTGTTGGTTTTTTTCTCTCTCTTGTCGATCGGTACGGCCTCTGCAGCAAATCAGGTTCTGCAAACGTAATTGCTTTTTGTTGCAAAATTCCCACATGTGGAGAAGCAGAAAATGAGACGGCCGTATTGTGAAAATTGTGAAGAAAATATCTGAATATATGAATACCTGAATATATATCTGTAATTTTCAAAGCCAGGCAAATTATTTGTTTTACATTTATCCGCCAAACCTAGTTGTTTGGGGTTTTTTTCCAGTGAAAATCGGCAGGACGTTTTTATTATTCATATGCACCTACGAGCTGTACTTAATTAGCTTGAAGAACTTGGCTTCAGAAACCTTACTTCATGATTTTTTTTTTTAATTTTTTTTTTTTTGCGTGTGAGCTGTTTCATTTATATCTATGCTTGCAAGGCTTTCATCTTCCTGGCTATACAGATGTTTTCTCCCTCCCTGCTAGCAAGAATCTCCCCGACAGCAGGAGCAGCCCATCCACATGCCCGGTCCGCTGTGGACGGGGCTCCTTGGTGGCGAGACACATCTTTCAGCACTGTCCTTCGAAGATTCCAGCCAAGCTAACAAACCTCAGCAAAGCCAAGCCCAAATATCGTAACAGCACTGGAAGTTCTTTGATGGCAAACCCACCTTTCAAGGAAATATTCAGATTACCTTTGGCAGATTTTTAAAGTCACTCCTAACACGTGGTGCACCGTATTATTTTGGTGGTCATTGCCTGCAACCGCACTTCAGCTTAAATGAATACAACTGAGGAAGAGATTAGCACTTAAAAAAAAAAAATCTTAGAAAAGGATTGAACTTCTCCACCAGAGATGGGAACGGAGATACACAAACCTTATTTGATTCCTTCAGGAATGACCCTGCAAGCTCAGACTGAGATTTTTGAAGCAGCAGCACTATGTGCGCAGAGGTTTTGGTCTAAACCTGTTGGAGAACGAATTGGTGATGAATGAAGAGGGTGACTAAACCTTCCAGAGCGTTCAGCTTTTCCCGTGACTTTTCTCCAGAGAGCAATAACCTAATCGTTTGAGCTCTGCGAGTTCTCGGAGAATGCATCAGAAATCTCAGCGAAGCAGCCTCAGACCTCTTGCAAACCAGGCTCCGCGCCTGACCGAGCGGGTCGTCCCTGCCGTAACCGGGATGCTGGTCACGCTCGGGCTGATGCTCGTCTCGTGGTCCTCCCCATGGCAGCACCAAACCGAACTTGTCACCCAGAGACACGGAAAAGCTCCTTTATATACAAGCAAAGACTGTCAGTGGTGCAAATGTGTCCGGACTCGCATAATCCACCCGAAGAGGTGGCGGTTGCTAAGCGACACGGCCCCGTTCTCCTTTTCTGCCGTTTTAGTTCCTTCTCAGCTCTGTGTTCCGTGTCTGCTGAATTCGATCCCGTTTGCGGTGACAAGTTAGGGTCTTGCGCCTCGGACACTGATTCACAGGGAACGTACCGATCATTTTGAACTGAAAATAACACTGAAATGGAACCCGGGGTTTGTTTTCTGCTGGAGAGGTGCACCCCTGGTGCCGTTATCCCCCCTCCCACACCCTCTATCCTCCTGTAACACTCTTTGATGGCATTCAGTGAATTGATTGCACCATTCACAGATTCTGCCTTTTCTTGAGAACTCTCTCTCTCAGTCTGGGTCTTTTTGCTGCCGTTACAATATGCAGAACATCCTTCTCCACGCACATCTCCCAAGTCCTAGTTGGGTGAAACTACTGATGGGGGAGGCAGTTGCAAAGGGACGATGTGAAATCAGTAACCATACTCAACCAAATTGGAGAAAAGTTATTTTTTTATAATCACAGAATCCTAGAATGTCTCAGGTTGGAAGGGACCTTAGAGATAATCTAATTCACCCCCCTGCCATGGGCAGGGACGCCCTTGACCGGTCCAGGTTGCTCAAGGCCTCATCCAACCTGGCCTGGAGAGGGGCAGCCCCAGCCTCTCTGGGCAATCTGTTCCAGAGTCTGGCCACCCTCGGGCTGTAGAATTTCTTCCCAATGTCCAATCTAAACCTGTTCTACTTCAATTTAAATTCATGTTCCCTTTTCCTATCGCTGGACATTATTGTCAAAAGCCCCTCCCCAGCCTCCCTGGAGGTTCCCTTCAGGTATTGGACAAAGATCTCTCTGCATCTCTCACAAAAATATTGCGACAGGGTGGGGTCTCCAGGTGTCTGGATTCCCTTCAGGTATTGGACAAAGATCTCTCTGTATCTCTCACAAAAATATTGCGACAGGGTGGAGTCTCCAGGTGTCTGGCGTTTCTCTTGGATAACCTCCCCCCATCATTGGAACACAAGATGTTCCACTTAAATTTGAGAAGAAACTTCTCAGTGAGGATGACAGAACACTGGCCCAGGCTGCCCAGGGAGGTGGTGGAGTCTCCTTCTCTGGAGACATTCAAAACCCACCTGGATGCCTTCCTGTGTAACATCATCGAGGTGTTCCTGCTCTGGCAGGGGGATTGGACTAGATGATCTTTTGAGGTCCCTTCCGATCCCTGGCATTCTGTGATACTGTGATCAGAGAAGATCCTTGCCATGGTCTGGAACTGCCATTCTTGTCCTTATGCCTGTCAGGATTCTCTGGTGACATCACTCTTAATTCTGGACAAAAATAAGAAGGAAAAGCAATTTATGAGAGCCAAACAAAGAGATGAAATCTCATTAAAGAATTTGAAACATATATATTAAAAAAAAAAAAAAGGTAAGGAAAAGGCAAGCTTATAACTGAGAGCACCCATTTTTGCTCCTGTTTTGATTTTCTAGCATTTCATGGAGCTTCCAAGCAGCGCATTAGTCAGGCGCACCATGATGCACAGTGTGTCACGGGAGTAGCAAAAGGGGTGTGAGTGGTGACTGGATCAACCTATGCCAGTCTGTTAGATGATTGTTTTTCTATTAATTTCCAAAGCGTGTTTACTCTTTGTACGCCGCCCTTGCCTCTCGTCATGGCGTTTGTGTAACGTGCTCCTTCTGCTTCTCCCTCGACCAGGTTCTTCGGGAATTGCCAAGAGCAGTGAATTCCGTTACCCCGCAGGGCCCACGCCCATCACAAGTGATGGTGGCGTGGTCAGAGGAGTTTTTGTTCAGGTGTTTCCTTCCCCAGTCAGTGTTTTCACATGAGCATCACTCATTTCAGAGGGTGAGTGATACTTCCCGGCCAGGGCGTGTGGCTGGGGGACGTGTGTCCCGCGAGGGGCTGGAGGTCAGGGAGGTGCAGCCCCATCCGGGCTGCCATCAGGCGACTTAAACAAATTGGATTAATTAGTGGTGAGGAAACAGAAACGATTCCTGTAGCACCTTCTCCCTGCCTGTTGTCACCTGCGATCTCCCGGCAGAGCTCCCGGGGGACGGGACCGCCAGGGTTGTCCGAGGTGCTAATTGTTGCTGCTCTGCTGAGAGTGACAAGGAGACGTGACAGCTGAAGATGATATAATTCATGAGAAGAGAGGGCTGTGAAGCAATTATCGAGGAACACACTTTTTGCTAACGTTATATTTGTAATCTAATACATTCGTATTCTATTAATAAAACATGAGGTTCTGCGTGCTCATCTGCATAAAAGTCACGCAGTTCAGGCTGCGGCTCGGAAACAAGCAGCTACCCACCGACACAGGCAGCAAAAGGGAAATTTTTTTTGTACAACTGCAGCCATTTATATACCAGATAAGTTGCCAGTACACTATGGTAGGGAGCACAACCGGAGAGATGTGAAAATGTGATACAACCATCTATTTACATTTAGATACTAAATTTAAAATTACATTATTTTCTCCGAGCTTCGTTCCATTTGTTGTTGGGTTTTGGGCAAGCGTGCAGAATCATTTAGGGCTGTTGCTTTCATCTCTTATCTCATATATATTCCTCAATTTAAAGGCAACAGAGCATGTGGATAACTTCGTCTTTCAGGCACGGAGACGGAGGAGGAGCCACGTGTGTCCCTTTCCGTTTTAGATGGACTAGAAGTAGGATTTAAAAATCAGCCTCCGCTTTGCCTGGCACAAATGATACAGGTTTCTAAGCAAGAATTAAGAAAGTGAAAAAGAGGAGGTAAGCATCATCTGCCACAGCGCCTGCAAAGGCAATCAGAGCAGAAGTTCCACACTCGCAGCCGTCACAATGTCAGTTCTTGCTCAGCGCTGGAAATACTAAGACCATCTTTCATAGGTTTGATAGCATGAGATGCCCGTGGGCTGTCATAAAATTCATTTTTTGCACTGTAAATCTTTTCTCTTTAGGCATGGAAGAGGTTACAAATGTGCATAAAATTGAAGTGAAAGTGATTAAATCTCACTCTCAGCAAGTATTGACAGATCTGCCTGGCTTGTGGATGCTGCGGGAGCTTCTTTCTTTGTGGCCCGTGCTCAAGATAATGAAAACCAGTCAAGTGATGAAACTTATATATCAAAAGAGGATTTTTGCTTCTGCGTATTTGTTTTCAACATGTTGTGGGCTCAGAGTTGCAGTTATTTCAAACCCTGTTACCCACGTGTAGAAGGGAATTGGTGTGGACTGTCGCTGCCCCCCCACTGCCTGTTGGGCAGGTCGGGTAATAGCTGAAAAAGAAAGAGGTTTAATTAATTATTGTGCTTTAATGAAGTGTTGTTTGTGTTCCACGTGCTAGTTGCCTTCATCTGGCTGGTGGTGCTGTGCACAGGTGTGTTGGAAGGGATGCTTGCAGGGGAGGAGGGCGGGATCTGTTGCTGGAGGACGCGCAAAAACACATCACCTTGGGGGGGACAACTCGTAGCTCATGGGGTCGTCGGTGTCTCATACACGGTCACATCCTTAAAATAAATGTCTTGCTGTGAGATGCCCGGGGCTTGCGATGATCAAGGTGCTGTCTTTATGCTTCTGTCAGTCCAGCTGCCAGAAATCGAACGCCCATCCTGTCTCAGCTCATCTGGGAAGGCATCGCTCTTGCCTTCTCGGCTTTTCAGAGATCCTGAGTGCTTTTAAATTGAGAGTCAGTGCAACGCGCATAAAACCAGCAGACAAACAGCGGTGTCAGCAGCACCGGGCGATGCGAGAGCTGCACCTCTCCTCTCTCCAGCCCCGCGCGTTAGCAGTAATGCGATGTGACACTTCATCACCTGGAGCATCCCTGCAGCAGATCTCCCCAGCCTTTGTGAAGGGTGACAGCCCAGGCCAGGTCCCATCGTAAGGTGGGCAAAGCAATTCTCTTTTCAAGCCAAGTTAAAGCGAAGCTGCGAGGGGAGCTGGTGAATCCTGTGCTGCTCTCTGCTTGACGAGCACATGGGATGTGGTTACCTGGGACTGGACTGTTTCCAGAGTGCTGGTCCTGTCTGTGCATATGAGACTGTAATCTTCAGGTATTCCTAATTTCCTCTCTCATTAGCACTGTCATTCTTCACCGCTAACGAGCAGAAAAGGGCACTTGTCACCAAAACAATATGTAGCCTCTTTTTAAATACAAAGGTGTCCCCCCTTTTTTTCGAGACAAGTTATATGATACAAATGCCTCGTAAGTACGTTTACTTGCAAACATGCCAGCAGTCAGTATCTAGGTTGTTTCCCTTTCTACACAGCATTTTGTGCTTGCAAACACCTGGAGCAGCCCACGTTTATCCCGTGGCCTGTTTGCTCCTTTGCTCTGGCCTGGGGAAGGGGGATGCGTTTGGTCTGGGTGTCTCCACACAGAAGGTGCAGGCCGGTGTTCCAGGTTCTGCTTTGGCTCGCCTCCAGTGCGTCTAAGTCAGTGGCCAGCTCAGGTTGACATAATTGCATGCATATTAATTAGCATGTATATGTTATTCGCGAGGGGACAATCTGTTTTCACTGTTGGAAAGCCGCTGTCCATTAACACCGACAGGAGCGTAAGAGATCTGTGTCTGTTTTCCATTTAAAGAACAGGGAATGGCTCGCGTATTGCAGATTAAAGCATGGCGAGTTCCGGTAACGCTGACGTTTCATTAGCGTTCCCCATTTTCATGTAAATTAATTTCTTTGAGGAAAATCAGATCCATACCTGGTGCTAATGGCCAGTGATAATGGTGAGCTGAGACTCAGCAGATTCATTACTGAGGTAGACTGTCTCTCTCCTGAAGTCTTCCAATCAAGAGTGGAGCGCTTCTGGAAGTTAATCATCATCAGAGCTCCAGGTTCCTGGAGTTAGTGCGGGAACAGAGCTGAGAAACGCATCAGTTACAAAACAAGAGACACGATCTCCTCCAGCCTTTAAAACCCAGGAAGATTGCCTTTCCTCTCCTAAAATAACCATGAAGCTTTTATTGATCCTTTCATCTAAATTATGGATGATGCTTTTGTCAACTACATCATTCTCGCGAGGCAGAGCGGTGCCAAAGATAACTTCACTGCGGCTCGGCAGCGCGGAGCCCGTCTTTTCACGGAGAGGTTACACAAGTACAGGCTATCAACGCTATTTCTTGGCTGAATCCATTTGGCACTGGCAGTTCATTGTCATATTGAAAATGAGGAACGAGCTGCCGGGCTTGAATTTGTGAGAAAACTCATCAGGCGAAATTATCAGGTTTGCTGAAAGCTCGAGCCAAAACCCTGTAAGCATTAGAAGGGGTGACGTGATGTGAAGCAGCAGTGGAGAGTATCAAAATCTCCTTCTCCACCACCAGAGCTCTGCTGCTATTTGAAATTGGAGCATGTAATGGGTAAAGCTGAAGTATATCACAAAATAATTCATGTAATTACTTTGCAACTTGTTTCATGATGGTGATGGTTTGTTGGTTGTTTTTTCTCCAGCTGCATTTTATCTCTCTTCAGCATTTAATAGCATACTGCAGTTTATTGAATATTTGCAGTCTAGCCTTGAAGGATAATGAGTTTTATCCTGCCATGGGTTGAACACCTTCGTGTCCAGGAGAAGTTAATGGGAACTGAAGATTATCAGCATTTTGTAGGATCAGTCCTTCATGGAACAGACAGCTCTGACTCTTGTAGGGAACACGGCGAAACAGCTGAATTAGGGTTTCAGAATAATACTGCAAAGTGCTGGAGTTACACAGGAGGTTCTTAAATGACAGTCTTGAAAATACCTGGGAGTAAAATTGTTTCTTTGTCTGTAGAAAAGAGAGCGAGCGCCGTGAAGAACATTTACATTCGGCCGCACTCTCGCACTTTAAGCTCTGAAAATATTCGGAATTGTCGGTGTGGAGCCTGTCCTTATTTAAGCAAGTATTTCTGAAAAGCAGGCCACCTGAAAATTAGGAAAAAAACCCCAAACCCCTGTGGTCTGTGGCATTGGATGCTTTCTGGCTGTGGGAGGGAGGTGCGCTGGCTGCAGGAGGCCGAGGGCAGAAGAGCAGGTGGCTTTCAGCAATCCCAGAAAATCAGCCTTAGCCCTTTCTTCTACTTCTCCTCCAAATCTGTGCCTTATTGGGGGATGCACCGATGGGCACATCTGTTTGTATATTCAGTTTTTCTGTGCATGGTTGATTATGATTCACGTTAATGTCCTTTTGTTGACCCCAAGTTACTCAGACAAACCCCACCGATGCTGAGTAAGAATAGTTGATAATAAGGGTAATGCCTGGTAATTTTAACCTCTTGAGAATATCCATTAGCTTAAACCGGTCCCAGGATAACTCAGTTAGTTAGAATATTGGATTTTCATCGTTACTGCAAGAGCATACATACTTCAGACACTCTTTTCTTTTTCCTTTGAAAAGTAAGGGGGTAAAGGCCTTTTCTATATTCATTGGAGCAGTGTTCAATATAAAATCTCACAAGCCCAGTACACGTCGTTACATCCTAGTTACAGAATTTGCATATAAGTAGCGATGTTTTTGTTAATATGCCAGATGGAGAACATGTTATCAGTTGATATGTCCCTAATCTGTCAGTGTTGCCAAAGTATTGCAGAATATTTTGCTTTGTATTCAGCTGCAAATATTTGCAATTTTTTACTGGCAGAAGCGTGTAGCATCGTGCGGAAAGTAGGTCCTGACTGGTTTTATTTACTCCTGTTTGCAAACAGATTTAATTTGAAGGTCATCCTTAGGAGAGCTGGCACCTTGATCCCCACGTTGAAAAATTCTCAGAAGTCATAAAACTCGAATAAGAATCACTCTCTCCTTGAGAAAAGCCAAGTCCAGGCCCAGGAGATTTAAGAACTTGGAGAGAGTATCGCTGTGGGTTGGTGGCTGTTTTTTTTTTAAAAAAAAAGGGAAATCTGAATGGGATCTGGTTACGGTGCCTCAGCAGTGAAGTCACCCAGACTATAGCAAAATCAATTGGCGGTAATTCTGTTTGTAATTCTGTTTGTGGTGCCGGCTGAACTGGAGACACGGCTTCGGCCAGTCACCGGCCACTTGCCCAGCGCAGGAGGGGGCTCATGGGGTCCCTGCCCTTTCCCACCGGGGAGGGGGGGGAGGTTTCTGACCCTTCTCCCCTTTTTCTTTCAGGCCCTGCTGCAAAAAAGAAATACGTCAGTTATAACAACCTGGTGATCTAGCCCGCTGGGCCTCGCGGGGCAGAGGACGGGCGAGGATTTTCCCCCCTTGGGCG
>NW_009713218.1:107202-133640 GCF_000703405.1 Apaloderma vittatum | reverse complement strand
CATTGACCACAACTCTTTGAGTGCAACCATAATGCCAGTTCTTTATCCACTGAGTGGTCCACCTGTCAAATCCATGTCTCTCCATTTTAGACACAAGGATGTCATGTGAGACAGTGTCAAACGCCTTGCGCAAGTCGAGGAAAATGATGTCCGTTGCTTTTCCCATATCAACCAGTGCTGTAGCTTTGTTGTAGAAGGCCACTAAATTAGTCAGGCACGACTTACCCCTAGCGAAGCCATGCTGGTTATCACCAACCGCTTGATTACTTTTTATGTGGCTTAGTACAGCTGCCAGGAGAACCTGTTCCATGATTTTACCTGGCACAGAGGTGAGGCTGACTGGCCTATAGTTCCCCGGGTTGTCCTTGATCCCTTTTTTAAAGATGGGGGTTATGTTCACCCTTTTCCAGTCTGTGGGAACCTCACCAGACTGCCAGGACCTCTCAAATACGATGGCCAGTGGCCTAGCAACTTCAGCCGCCAGTTCCTTCAGGACCCATGGATGTATCTCATCAGGTCCCATGGACTTGTGCACCTTCAGGTTCTCTAGGTGCTCCCAGACCTGTTCTGCTTCTACCCTGGGTGGTTCTTCACTCTCCCAGACCCAGCCAGCACCCGCTGTGATTTGAGTGGTGTGGTTCAAGTGGTTGCCAGTGAAGACTGAGGCAAAAAAGTTGTTGAGTATTTCAGCCTTCTCCACATCCTCTGTAACCAGGTCACCTGTATCCTTCTGGAGATTTGTTTGATTGGAAAAATTTGGAACACTGCATATTAACTTAAATCATTTAATATAACTGAAGTATTCTACGAGTTCTGGAGATAATTTTTTTTCTTTTCAAATGACAAGTTCACGTAGAATCAGTAGAAGCTAGAGGCTTTTTCTTTCAACTGTGCAGTGCAGAGAGGTTTATAGTTTGGTATCATGTAAGCTTAACAGGTTAAAAAAAAATATTATAAAATAAAACTTCATGATTCATCGGAAAATTCAATTAGCTTTTGTTGATGCTTCCCTGAACACTTACCTTAGTCAGAAGCTGTTGGGCTGAAGCTGTATAGGCCCTGTAGTTGTTCTAGGTCTGCAGAAGCAGGAGGGAGGTCAGCTTTGACCATCCGATCATTGCTGACATGATCAGAAATGGTTTTTACCTGCATATTAACAACAGTTAAGTTCATTAGACATGCTGCTTTTTTTGAAGTCAAACATGAAAAAGTATTTTTTTTTTTTTTTATTGTAAAGATACCATCTCTAATTTGTAAAATAAAAGCCTGGAACATGGAACTGGGGAAAAAAATAATCAACCTGGAAGCAGGCCATGACTAAGTGATGGCATGAATAAGGGAAATAGTGTGGCCACATTCTTTATAAATGGATCTCTTAGTCCATATTTCTTTAATTTAGCACTAGAAACAGTACTATACTTTATCTGGCGATAACAATTGTATTAAACTCCCAAATTCTTAAACAGTCTCAATGTGACTTTGACCAGGGATCAAGGTGAAAGCTGGTATTTAGTTCTGTCAAGAACAGAACTATTTTGTCTTTGGTCATCTTAAAGTGATCATTTTAAACTTCTCCATGTATATATGTTCAAACTACCATTTAATTACCTGAATAAGTTATCTTGCAAATTAAAATTACTGCCAATGATAAATTGATAAAATTCAACAGAAATTCCAAGTGGTCATTTACGTGATTGGAACTACTTTAATGTAACTGGTTGATATTAAGAACTTTGCTTTATACCACTCTGTGTTTCTTAATAAGTACTTCAAGGAAACTGCAAGGGAGATGAAAGCCAGACGTCAATTTTGTGCTCTTCACGTGCTCCTGTGCCTTTCTTACGACATCCTGTTGGAGGAGGATGCTGCACAGACACCAGGTTGGACAGTCTTATTTTACTGGTGAGGAAGACCTTAGGTCTGCACTGCGTTTGAGAGCTTGCACTCAGGTTTTCATACACAGCTGGTGCTTCTGAGGTGCTGAAGTTTTAGTTGCTGATGCTGAGATTGTCAAAGGCTACTGGAGTCCAGATGAAGAGGAAGCAGATTGGTTTGTTTGGTTGATTTTTTTGAACAGAGAGGCCTTTCTGTAGCATGTCTCAAATCAGATGCCTAAATAGGCAATCTTGGAATTTTTGTCTTTGAAATTTAAACTGTAGTTCACTGTCGATCTCACGGAAAGGCTCTACAGTTATTTGTGTTGTAAATGGAATAGAGGGTGAAGTGGATTTTCAGATGTAGGAAGCTTTCTCTTTTGGTGCCTGTTTAATAGCTTGTTTCCATTCAGATGCACATGTACCGGTAGCCTGATATCCTCATCTTCCACAAGCCAGATGCCCAGTTCTGACCCACAAGTGATGATAACAGGTTGGCTTCTGAACACAGGCTCTGTCACTGGATTTTGTTCCTTTGCACGAATGAGTTCAAAAGGAAAAGCAGGCCTAAACCAGCTGCAAGTAAAATTTCCCAAGGGATTGCCTGCAGGCATAAATGCATCAGTGTTGGGACCGGAGCAGCTGCCTCTGTCCTGTTAGCTAAGGAACTGGTTTGGGGCCAGATGGAGCATCTCAGGACACCCAGCATATGAGGAATGGAATTTGGACAAGATTATTCAGCTGCAGGAAAGAATTATGCCTTGCTATACTCTCTCTTGAGTTTTTTTCTTCATTTTATATTTTTTTCTTTTTTTAAAGTGTTTTTCTCCCCCACCCTCTCTTGAGACTGATAAACTTCTCCCAGGAATAGCTTGGAATCCTGAGTTTCTGTATCTGTCATCTAAAAAAAAAGAAAGACAAAAAAAAAGGCAGAAATATTTGACATATATATTTTGACATTTTGTTTAATAACTCAGAAGCACACAGAGAAGTCCTATTTATCAACTTGGAAAAAAAAAAAAAAGCCCAGCAAAACCAGTAGAGAACTTTCTAGTAAAGGGCAGATTTCTAGAACTAGGTCTGTAGTTCTCTTTCTGCACATAAGTGGATGTAGCTTTACATGACATGTTTTTGGAAGCAGTTGATGCCATTGCAAATAAGATTCTGGTTGTCTCTGCAAGAAATTATTAGACCTGTAAGTAACAGCTGCATTTTTCCAGATTCCACTGGAGACTATTTCCAGTGCTCCTGCTTTGTGGTGTTTTCTGAACTATCTTTATTTCAAGTTAAAAGAAAAAAAAAAGCAAACAAGCATAAAAAACTCCACCTGCACTTCCTCCCAGTCTCTTTAGAGGGTATATCATTAAATGAGCATTTGTCTATATAACACACATCTGTAAGCACAGTAAGTACAAGTCTCAGTCTTCTAATCTCCTCAAAAAGATGGAGAACAGGCTTTTAGTATACAGACCTAAAGAGGAGGGAAAGTACTGTCATCTGCTTCATCTGCTTTTTTATCTCTTTAAAATACTGAATCCTTTGCCCAGAGATTAGGAGCAAAGGTCTGGCTTTAGTGCTGTAATACCTAATTGAATTATGAGCCTAGGTGTAGTCCTGAGAGAGGACGTAATGCAAATTCTCATACTAATTTTGGCACTTAAATTACCTTTCACCCAATGACACTTGCTTTAATTTGAGCACCTAGGCTGCAGCAACTTTGGGGCATATTTTTAAAGGTAACCTGTGCTTAATTCCCACATCATGGGACAGAACCTGCTAACAAGAAATTAAGAATTAGCTACCTCCTAACTGGTAGACCAGGACCTGTTATTGGTGGCAAATCGAGCACATACCAACGTGAGCTCCAGTAGAAAATGACAGAAGATTGCTATTAAGTGACAATTTCAGTGGCAAACCTTGAGTTCAGAGGAGACAGAGTTCAGGCAACTTTGGGGAATGACCTTGGGGAATGACCGTGGAGAGCAGAATCATAGTAACACTTGATACTCTGGTTTATGCCTGGTCGTAAACCGAGCCAGAGTGTAAGAGCTGAAATCTGCTCTGAGCATGGCTGATCGTTTTCCAAGGAGGACAGAGGCCTTGCCTCTCCTTGCTAGTCTGTGTTGGGGTGATTTAATTGCTGTTTTCTTCTAGCAGGCTGATGTGCCATTGCCACTATTGTGTTTGCTGCTATTTGATGTGGAAATACTGAGTGGAATTACTGTTAGATATGCCTGTTATTTGTCTGGGCTTATGCGACACCCTCCTGCAAGTTCAGGGCAGCTTATGTGCAATGTGAGGTGCTGAAACAGCTCGGCTGAGTCTCTGGGCTGATCCTGTGCTCTCACTTGGCCAACACACCTTGTTGCACTGACTCTGCTTTGAGATGTTTAACATGGAAGTGTGGAAGAGAGAGGCAAAGATCTGTCTGAGGTCTGGCGAACATATCCCATAGTGCAAGATAAAGGAGATAATTGCACTTAATATAGGAAGTTGATACCACCATCATGCATTCAGACAGAGGGGCAAGGCAGGCATTGAAAACTGTAGCAGAGGAGAAAATGGCAAAAATACTTGAAGAACGAAACTTTCAAATAGGAAAGTAGATGTTTCAAATGGGGAAATGAGCTACCAATGCAAGTAGCGAGTGGTTACCTCACCAGGCTTAGAGATGAAGACTGAACTTTTTCGTCTCTTATGGGTGTGCCTGTAAGAGCTGGATGTCACTGAATGGTCTGTTGTTTTAAAAAGTCAGCCTAGATGAATGAAGGGTCTCCTCTGGCTTTTCAGAACATGTCAATATTCTGAAACTCATCACGTTTTTCAGGGCTCCTCAGAGTCTTGTTTTCTGGTCCAGATTGCACAGGTTTCTGATCAAGAGGCCTTTGCAGCGCTTGGCACCCTGCTGACCAGGGCTTCCTTCTGTGCAAAACTACATTAAGCAGAGAAAGAAAACTTATTCAGAGAATGATTCTAATTTGCAGATGTAATAATTATGCTTGGCATGTCAGAGCACTGTTATAACAAGAAATAATAATGCAACTTTTACTTTATCCTTTTTTAGGGGCTTATAATGGATAATGTCAACCGTATTTAAATATAATAGCTGTTTTAATGTTCCATATTGTCTTCATTAACATTTTAAATTTTTTTTTATTTTGTAAACCTTTTAATTGAAAGGTGTGAGGGAAACATAAGAAGGACACATTTTGGAGGAATAACAACTAAGGAAAGTTTTTTTGAAGTGTTATTTGTTCCACTACAGTATCAAAAAAGCTGCTGCCACTCTGAATTGCAGCTCCTCGGATTAGAGGTTTCATTAAATTTTTTTGCTGAAAGTCTTTTCATACAAAGTTTTTTCTTTGGAAGTCTCATTTCATCCAATTAACATTTCTGTATCTTTGAAGTTTAGCCAAGATCGGTAAGACAGTGACTGCTTCTTCTTGGGAAGTGACTTACAGTAGCACAGAAGTCATATAGGGAAACAAAGCTCGGCGGGGGTTTACTGCAAAAGAGGTAGGAAGGATTTGCAAACTTCAGCTTTGGACACCTTTTGCCATTCTTGAGGCTCATTGATTTGAGTGCTGTGGAAAGGGACTAGCCGCTTGGGTACTTTCTCGGTGGTCTTTTGCTGTGCACGTGATTTCAGCTGCGAGAAACATGCAGCTATTAATGTGCTTTTGTATATATTCACTGTGCAGTGGTGCTTTGTGTGTTTGCATTTTTAAGACAGATGAAAGTGTCCTTGTATACAAATTCCTTGGATATAGAGCAGCAACCAATGGAGAAAAGAACTGATGCAAGGGAAGACAAGTCAGTGAGCTCTCCTTGCCTCTCCCACAGGATAGACTCCCAAAAGTTAACCTAATTAAGGAGGGCACTTAGGCCATGGGGTTAACAGCTGTTCAGGAGGCAACAGAGAGCCCCTGTAGGAGCTGGGGTTAGACTTTGGAAATAGTACCTTGTGGGAGTATGCAGGAAAATTGCTGTGCACGTGTGCATGTATGTGCGTAGAATTTAGAACGAAGGGTTTAGATGCAGCAGCACTGACAAGGATGGAAATAGGTCAGTCAGTCGTTTAAGTGCTCTCTATGTGTTCCTTCTGTGTGACAGCTCTGAGTAGCAGTTGGAAGACAGCTTGGGATTTCGTTTAGAAGCACGAACCAAAAGAAGAAGAGAAAGGAGGGGGTCATTTTGCTTGTTTTGATGCCCACGTGTCCCGTTTTCAATTATTCCTCTCATCCCTCTCACGGGGATGCAGTGAGATGCCTACAAATGAGCCATGAGAGAATTTCAAAGGTTTGGATGCTCCATTCGGAAAACTCAGGGAAAGAAACTGCATACCTTTTTGGGTTGTGAAACTTGACTTGAAATTATTTGAAGACAAAGTTTCCCCTGGGATTTTAGTATTTTGAAAAGCCTGAAGGACTTTATGTACCTGATTATGGGATTATTATCTTCATCTTGTCAGATCTTGCCCTATAGATTCTGAATGTTGTTTAGTAGGTATAACAGCACCTACACTTCAAATGCCTTTTCAAATAATACAAGTTGGACTAATTTTGTTTAGCGCTTCGTCATCTAAAAGCCACCTACTCTAGACTGGTGGCTTAGAGCTTTCTGTGGTCAGTAGGGCATTCCCAGAAAGTGATTTGTATCATCAACAGTAAGTGGGTTAAGCTGCCATATGGACAGATTTCCCTAACCCTGTTAACTTGTGGGAATTGAGGGGGTTGTGGTTAGAGTGAGATTATTCTTGCCTTTCTTAAGCTATTTAACATGAATCAGAAGATTTACTCTCCAGCTGCCATAAATTTGCTGATATCCATGCATACAGTTTTTAACAGAGTTTTACCAATTTACACTGTGGATCTGGCCAACTGATTGGGGGTTTTTATTTATTTTAAAGCATAATCATACCAGATGTTTCCATCACTAACTAGACTCTAGTTCTGGCTCAGTAACTGTACATGAATGGTCAGTCTGATTTCTTATTAGCACTGAATTGTTATCTAAGAACATGAGAATTGCTACAGAAGACTAAACCAAGAGTCTATTTAGTTAGCTATCTTGATTGTGACGAGCTAGTGCCGTAGGCTGGCATTGATATACTGTTCTCAGTAACATGTTGCGTATGTTGTCTGTTTGGAGTTTGTTTTGGTTTTGGTGGTTTTTTTGCTCTATGGCTTCCTCCTTCCACCTTTCTTTTAATTTTGAGGTATTTCCAAACACAGCTTGACCCATTTGTCATGGTTTTGCCTGGATACCCTGTATGTATTTTGATTGAAGCAACTACATTTGTGGCCTGAGTTTCGAAAACACTCTAGAAACAGACCCAGAAACCAAACTTTGCAATTATTCCCATTCTCTGTATATCATAAACAGTGACACAGTAACTCTGGCTACTCTGAATGTCTATCTTCTGGCTAGGTGCTCTCCATGTTTTGTGACCAGCTATATTCTCAGGTCCTTCTGCTTTCCACCTTTATCCCTTTAATTCTCACCTTGCTTTTCACCACTCGCTTATCTTTTAGTCTCCCCAGTCCCCAGTTTCTTGTCCTTGTAACTGCTTACTTACTGCTTTTATATGTAGTCTCCTCCACCACCTGTCCCCTTGAATTGTGAATCTAACACATTTGCTGCCATTTGTCCCAGTGCTTTTGTAGCATTCCTCTTCCCCCTACCTTTGCCCACAACTATCTGGTCTTCCTTAATGTGTACATTCCATTTTGTCCAAGGTTGACTACTACTCTGTGTAGTACTCCCTTCAACCCCTTAAGTTCAAAAGTTTCTCATCATTTGTTCAAATATTAGAGCAAGCAGCGTGGCAAACTGGAGAAAGAAGCAAGGGCTAAAGAGATTTTGTGATATCAGACTTTGCCTCATAATGTCTCTTTCTTGCAACAGAGGATTAACAAAAGCCAAATGCCTCCTGTTTGCAGTAGGACTTTGGGTTTTTACAATGTTAAATTTTCTTTTAATTTTTCTTTTCAGTTTAGGCAAACTGTGAGCCAGATTAATGACCCTTGTTTGCTGAGCAGTATAGCCTCAGAGATAGCTGCAGATGATGTTTTGTGCCAGCACAGAGAATGTCAATGTTGGCAGATTGAAGTCCTGAGTTATAATTCAAGGGGTAGGGAGAAGTTGGAAGACCTATGAACACAAATTTGAAGACTTTTTTGTTTGAGAATTATCCCAATTATTGCACTGATTGCCTAAGATGTAAGCCACCTTTCAGTTGTCAATTATATGTTTGTGTATTGTTCATTACCGGGAAGCTGTTTCAAATATTTCTGAAGGACAAAAAAAGTTGGTAATTGGCCTTTTCCTGCTTTACATTTATCTCTGAACCTCCATCTGATAGTCATCTTGTAAAAACTGTCAAGAAAAATAAAAATCTAACAGTCTTTTTAGCCCAAATAATATATTCTAAGTTTTCCAGTTAAGCTTGAATATTGCATTCTCAGGAGTGGGGAGGTATCAGTAGTGCTTTGGTCAAGCCAGGGGTCTTTGGGTTTATTCATTTCCCCCTCATACACACCAGTTAAGCATTGGACAGAGTATCAACACTAAATTGTTTTAGCTTGGCTAAATTTGCCCATCCCAGTCTAGGGGAAGTTGCTTTTTCATGTCCAAAGATAATTTTGCTAACCTGGCATATTTAGCTGTCCTGTACCCACTTAGTGAATGTCAGTTTTTGTCCTTGATAATTACCCATGAGAAAACATGAGTAAATTTGGAACTAGTTCTTTTCAGAGAAATAAGGCTTATTGAGATATCTCAAATCCTTATACCAGTATCTTGGATCTTAAACATTGAAAGGAAATTCTTGTGAGGATATGTGGTTTTTTGCACACATTACTTATGGCTGAAGGCCTGCTTGGACTTCCTGTGGGAACGACCTCGCTCGGGATAGTGATATTTCTTTTCCTAGCTGTAACTCAGAAGCATGGAAGGATGCATGCAGTTAAAATTAACCAAATATTTTGCTGCTTCTTCTAGAGAGGCGGGTGATTTGTTTATTTTCAGCAGAGTTTTGATTTCTATTTATGACTCTGTCAGACAAATCCAGAATGATCTTGGATGATTCATTCAATCCTCCTCTGTTTCTTGGTTTTCTTAGTTCCTAAGTGAGACTCATACTATGCTCCTGCCTCACTGAAACTTTGGAGGACATTTCATTAATGTTCGTAAAATGCTCTGGGAACCTCAATAAAAAGCAAATTGTAGATGTCTGAATTTTAAGGGATATGATTTAACTCTTGAACTACAAAGTCTTTGGTCCTAGAAACCGAGAAAACTGTGTAAAATTGTAATGTCTGAATGTAAAGTCTCCATCCCTAATTAGAGGTTAAGTGAATTATTCATAGCCTGCCTTGAGTTTCACTCTATTAGTGTTGGATACCTAGAAATAAACCAAATAGCCATGTCATGGTGTGAAACAGTCTGATTGATAAGGTATTGCATTCTTGGGATCAAAGGGGAACACAACACATCAGTAAACTGTAACTAAAACATGGATCTCCCCGAGGGTGGGGAAAACAGAGAGCAAGCTGCTGGACATGTGAACAAAAGCCAGAATGGTGAGGTGTGCAAAAGCCAGAATAGTGAGGATGCCATGCCCCTATCTTTTATACCTGATTGGGATATAGTGCAGGATGAATTCCTCTGAAGATAATTTGGACTTTCCTAGAAAAATAATAAAGTATTTTTCCATTTTCCCCTTCTCCTACAGACAAGTGATTCTTCAGATTTTTTATTATGTGTAGTTTGTTAGAACATGTTATTTTTTGCCCCTGGCAATGACATATGGATTTTCTATTTGTGTGACAAACAAGATGGAAGTTTACTTAGGCATTTTTGTTCCACCTGTTGCTTAAAGTCCCCAGCTTTAAATCTCACTCCTGAGCTGGAATTACTTTCAGGCATCTACTGTGACACTTGATGATGTTACAAAAGATGTAACAATGTGTGAGCTGCATAATTTCAAGTGTCTGTCCAGATATCAGATCTTTCTTTTCTGTGAATTTCTCTACCACCTCGCATTGTGCTAAACAATAATACTAATCCGTTCAATCACCTTGAATATTTTTCTAATCTGTACTTAGCCTGTGAAGCTATCTTCAGTATTTAGATAGGAAATGCAAGCTGAGACCAGGGGAGTACAAAGTGATTGTGGTGTTCTTTATCTTTGGAAGGAAGCATTTGATGTCATCTCTCTTAAATGCACATGCTTTCTGATTTGATCTCATGTTATTGATAATCATGGACTATTTCTGTGTGCTACTTTTGTTTAGAAGCCATTACAAAGCATTCTCATGAACCTTACTTTCTTTCCTGTGTGGCAGTGGCATTAGCATTTTTCGTTTTCTTTCCTGTGTGGCAGTGGCATTAGCATGTCATTTTTGTATTTAACCTGCTTTGTTGGGATGTGCTGCTCAGAATGTTTTATCATATGGATTTTATGGGGTTTACTAAGATGTTATTTACCTCAGTTTATGTATCTTTCATTCCATTATTATTGTATGTTCATAAAATAGATGGAATAATTGGAAGAAGGCACCTGTGTCCTTCATCTGAACAAAACATAGGTTTGTATAAGAGGTTAGGCCATGTTCCTACATGGTTTCTAATTTTTGAAAGGATGTTTTGGGGAAAAAAATAGTGTTATTTTCCTCCATCTGGATTTTCATCTTCCTTCTCATAATTTCTAAACTGTTTGCAAAAACTGCTTTCTCAACTTTAAAATCTTTCTGGAATTAACTGGCTTCTGGATCTTGACAATGCAACATTTTGATGCATGTGTTTGTCACATCCTGATTAGATTGATATAACTCCTGCTCTCTCAGGTCCCTCTCAAAACTCAATTCATAAACCAGAGTTTCATACACAATGCAACCACTAGGGTGATGAAACAGAGAAATTCAATCATACCACGCATAGGTTATCCATTTTTCAGAGGCTGATGGAAGAGATTGGTTTTTCAGAGCTCTTCTGGGCTGTTTTGTCTTCACTTTTCCTTTGCTTCTGTTCTTGTCTCCAGGCTTCAATAAATTTTCTTTTAAAGTGACGAAAGTAATTTTCGTCTCCTGTTTCCTTGGTCATGAAACTATTCTTTCCATGTGCTTCCGTTACGGATGAGCCACTTTAATTTTTTTAAGCCTCAAATTTGTTTACCTCCATCTTGTCTTTCAAGCATATGCATGGTTAAGGTGACCCATTACACTACTGTCAAATTTTAGTTTATTTTATTAATTCTACCCTGTGTGTTTCAGGTAGGGATACCACTATGTTCTTGACAGGCATTCAGCTCAAGCCAATGTAGAGGGAATAATTTGATTTTGAAGGTAATGAATTGCTCTTTTCTCTACATGCCTCTAATAACCCCATTTCATGAGCATTACAAACAAGTTGCCTTGCATGTTCTTCTGTCAGGAAGCAAGAACGAGAATCGGTTTCTGAAATACTTGAAGGTGGGAGCACTAACTACCAAAATCAAAGAATTGAATTAGTTGATTTAAATTAGTCCATAGTAAAAGCCACACTGTCCTAGTCTTAGCTTGAACAAGCCAGCTGTCAGGACTGTTGAACAGTTTTCTGCCTCGCCTTCCAAATAAAGAAATATTTCTCAGGGCAGAGTATAGCTGAAGGGACTGATTCCTGAACCTCAGGAAGATGACATTCTGGGATGGGTTGGGAAAACAAGGGCTGGAACTTTGCTTCATCATATCAGAAGCAGTGGTTTTAGAGCCTGAGGAGTGTAGTCTGAGCTAGCGTTACTAGGTTTTGTCAGTGATGCTTTGAAACAGACTTACTGTGAGAGGCACTGCAGGTGCTACAGCAGTGAGCGAGAATCTGCACAGTTAATCATTGCTTTTACTACTGTGGGAGACAGCAAGCTAGTGGACAGATGAGCTGGGAAGATGAACTTTGTTGATTCACAGCTCAGATGAATGTCTACAAGAATCTGTAACAGAAGCAAGCCTTAAGCACTACAATGTCACTGCACTGTCTGTCAACTAAAAGTATAGAAATGGGACCCTAATTTAGATGAGTATTTTGAGTTTTAGACCTATGTCAGCTTGGATCTGGGCAGAGGATGAATTTATGAAAAATAAAGGAGGGTAAAATATAAAATTCAAAAAGACTTAGCAGGCTCATAAAGAGACTTAGCTCAGTGTGAGTTCTTTAGAAGCTATTTCTGTGGCTTTCTCTAGAAAGTTATTAGACTGTTCTTATTTTTCCAAATCTGTTCACCCATTCTGAATTTTAAGTGAGATTTTAAAAGGTTGTCTTTGTTAGGGAGAAAGCAACATTTGACAGAGCTGGCTTATTTTTGACAATTTAGGGGGTTGCAGTGTATGAAGAAAATTGTTGTCGTAGCCCCAGTGAATGAATCAGGCAAGCTTCATCTTTGCTTCTAACTTTCTAAGGCTTTAAACAGATTTTGAAATGCTCTCTTCGCTCCAGGCTCCCTAGTTCTTAGTTTCCCTGTGTGTCTAGAGGACACCAACAATATCTCCCTCCCACCCCTATACTCTGAGTATGAATTGTTTCATGTTTGTTTATGCTAAGCCATGAAAGCTTGAAATTGAAATGTTTGCTCCTCCACTTCCCACTCATACTAGTTCTCATTCGTTATACGTTTTTGCTGTAGGATTTTATCTCAAGGGTGATGAACTGTGTGAGGCTGCAAATATGCATGAAGAAAAATAAGTCATTCTATGAGCCTGTGAAGTCAGCTGGGTTCTCTGATGTCTACCGAGGTATGGGCAGTGATTGAAACTTCTCCTGTATTTGAGATTTTCATAGAATTGTAGGAAAAAGAGATTAATGTAGACCTTTGGAGGTCTTCAGTCCAAGTCCTTTCTCACATCAGGACTGACTTCCATGTTATGTTGGTTACTTAGGGCTTTTTACAGTCACGTTTTGAAAATCTCTGCTGATAAAAGGTCATGATGTAGGAGATTTTTTTTCCCATGTGGATTCCCTGTTGCCTAATAAAGATTCACTATGTTATATAATCTTTTTTGTGAAAATGTTCATAGGATCTCCCTCCTTTTCTTCTGCCTAGTTGCCTATGTTCATAGAACTTACAGAGACTGAAAATCTTTGAAGTTATTCTCAAATCTGATTAAAGTTCATCAGTTGACCCAAAAGTTACTGAGATATAACACAGGCACAAACAGCATGACCTAATCAGCCTTTGTTTTCTTTGACTAAAAGGAGACAAGTGAAATGGCCTTTCCCCTCCAGTGCTATAGGACAGGATTTAGGACATTATGTCCTGTGACGTCTAAATTCCCCTTTGGTTTTAGCTAGACATGGTAGAGCTTAACCCGATTAAAGTAACATCCTGGGTTGAAATGATCGCAGCATTCTCCTGCACGGACTCTGAATCCTGGGACAGCAGGATGTGACTTTTAGCACCGAGCATATCTACCAAAACGTCTTTCATACAAAAAAAAAAAAAAAAAAAAAAAGGCAGAAGCGTTCCAAACTTCCAGATTTTCTGACATCTGTACACTGCTAATTGTCTGTGATGATGGCTTCTCATGGCACTGCCATGTCACTGTACTCCATCTCTCATCCATTTGCAGGTACACAGGGAGCCAGATGAAGAGCAGACCTCAGGCCTGGCTGAATTTACAAAAGAGCTTTAAGTGCACCTCCCTCCCTGAGCCTGACCTTGTCCTCTTATGCACGCATACACACATGAATTCTTTATGTGCGTGTAAGCCTCTTTACCATTACGTCCTCTTCTGTGAAACTGAGTGAAAATTAGTTGGTGGTTTTAAAAGTTAGGTGGGGTACTGGTAGAAAAGGACAGACAAGCAAAACCACACTTTTGTGCATGATCAGTATGGATCTTTTTTTATTTTTCTTAAGAAGGCAGACTGTAGCAAATGTAGCAGAAGTAGCACTTCTGTTTCTCTAGCTCAAATGTGATGAAGTGGAACTCTGACAACAACAGTATGGAAAAGCAAAAGGTATCAAGTGCTGCAGCAAGCACAAGCACATGAGCATTTATACTTTTTAATCATGAGATGATCTTGTACTTGAATTTCATTCCACTGCCATGGCACTTTCCATTTCACATGTAATGTGCTTAAGATGTAGCGTTCACCATCTCAACAGAGGATGATGTAGCCTGATTCTTGCGCTTGGGCTGTCAGTGGCAGGCATAAGAATTTTTCAGAGGCACTACCGGAGTAAATATTTTCCCTGTAAAACTCAGCTAAATAATATTGAGCTTGTGCTCCACCTATTCGCTTTACTTTTTGAACCACAGTGGTTGATGTTGCCAATGAACCAATACATGGTTGAGCTCTTTTGTTTCCATTTGTTTACATGATTTTAGTATACCTATGTATCTTACTTACTTTAATATTCATCAGTAGTTTCTGGCTGGGTTCAGTAGAAAAAATTATACAGACCATAATGCCAAGAGAGATAGACTGAAGGGTGTACTCATGGCTTTGACAATAATGGAACTCTCAGCCTTCTACAGTTAAGTTTGAAAGTGAAGTATCTAAGGATGAGAAGAGATATATAAAGCCTAATCCAGTGGCGTGTCATAATTTCACATTGGATGATGTCTCAAAGGATTACATAAGAAAATAAGATCAGTTCTGCATCACAGGTTTAATTCAAGTAACTGGACTGACAAGAAATCTATCATTCATGAATATTTAGGCAACGCAGCTGCTTTTTTGATTAACTAAGCTAAATGTATGGAGGGGGATAAGAAGGATGCTAAGATTGGCTTTGACCTAAACTCTTTTCTGATCTGCCTGTATAATGGTTACCTAAAGATTTAGTCTGGCACAGTGTTCCATCCTCACCTCCTTTCTTCATGTGTTACATGTCTTCAGTAATTATTGCACTCTTTTATGCATCACAGAAAAGGGTCTAATAATAAAACCTTCTGTTGTAAAAATTGAAAAAAAATGTTTTTCTTTTTACCCTAAAGTGCCTATTTCTGAGGGATAATAACAAACCAGAAAAAAAAAAAGTGCTCTGAATCCCTAAAAGTTTAAATTTTTCAGACTTGCCATTCTCATCAGAGGATTCTCACACTAATCTATCATTGTACCATTATTCATGACAATGAGATGTTTGAGCGCTCCGGCGTCAAAATGTGTAGTTTCAGCTTGGCTTGGTATCAAATCATATTCTGCTGGTGCATTGCAGTGCTTGATAGAAGTTACAGTTTGAGTGCTTTACGTTCCCATTCTTCTGCATCGGACAAGCTTTCGTATCGGACAAGTGACCCATATCTCATGTAATGGCACCAAATCCCCTCATACAATTCTTCTTGAGTCAGTAAGAGGAGATGTTGTGGAGTATTATGAGAAATATATCTTTGCCAGGTAGATTGCTTCTAGGGCGTATGGTGTGCTTAACTGATGGGATTGGTGGAAAACACAAAGCCTAAGGGACTTGAAGTAGAAATTGGTAATGGAACAGAGCCCAGCGCTCTGTCAGATAGTTCCTTTTTTTGTGTGTTGTTTGGGCTGAGGCAACACCAGACAGTGAAGCTCAGATGGTAAAACTCTGCCCCTTAAATTAACAAGTGATCGAAAAAGATCTGAGCCTGATTTAACTCCCTTTGAAAGCATCTGGACTTTTTGCTGACTGCAATCGGAGACAGATCAGGGCTTTATAGCTTGCCTGCCATCTTCTGAAATGTTATGTGACAGACAAGACATTGGTATTATTTCTGCTATGAAATATTTATTATTTTATCATAGCAGTGATTATGGGAAGAACATTTGCATCATGCTCAGTTTTTGGTGGACTTCCAAAGATGAAATAGTATGGGGTTTCGGTATGGTTTTTTTTGTTGTTGTTTGGGTCTTGATTTGTTTGTTGTGGGCTTTTGGGGGTTTTTTTGTTGTTTTTTTTATAACTGGCTTGGCCATATTGTCCCTTTGCTGATGCAGAGTAGTCAGCTGGCAGGTGCTAGAACAATCTAATATAATAAGGTTAATCTTTTCTCTTTAATTAGACAGCAATATGCAACACACTCAGTAGGCCAGATGACCTTGAAAATTAAAGTGAGAATAAAGATACATTGGAGAGGAAAATATCTTTAGTTATGGGGGTTGAGAGTAGAAGAAACAAGAGGAAATGTTCACTGATAAAACAAGCCCACAGAAATCCCCCTTCTCCACCCAAAACCTGAGAGAATTTCTCTGGTAAAATAAACTGGAATATCTTATTACTCTTACAGGCATTTCAGAAGTGTTTAAGTAGCACAGTCTTGTTGGAAGTTAACCTCACCAAAATTCAGGTTCTGTCCGAAAACTCTTCTGTGATTCTGTATATCGCTTAATCTCCATCTGTAGAGCCTAATATATCCCCATCGCTGTAGCACCAAAGTGCTTCATAATCCTTTGGGTATTTCTGCTCAAAACACCGTGGAGGATTGATAATATAATTATTTTTACAAGTGAGGAACCAAGGCATTGCAATTTCTCCTTAAGTTGCGTAAGAGGTCTTAACAGTCTCATGTCGTCACCTTAAGTGAACCTCTGGGTCATTTTCTCCTCTTCTGGAGACCTTGGGGTTTGTTCAGGACCATTTCCATACAACCGTATGTAAGAGCGGTAAAGGGACTTTGTATTGGAGAGCCTAGCCAATGGACATATCATTGACTCAAATCTTTGATGAGAATTATACATGCTAACTAATGAAGCAGAGGTTAGGCTGCTTGCAAGCAATGTTTATGAGTTGAGTAATGCTGTGCAGAGACAATGAAAGGGGCCTTTTTTCCCACCAACCCAAAATAGATGGATGCTTGCATATCCAAAAAGTCATTTGCAAGCTGAATGAGTTACAGACCTGGCAAGACTACGCAGGAATACAATCAATATTCTGGCTGTGTATGGGAGTGAGAAATACTTGAGTGTGTTAGAGCCTGTTAGCAAACAGTTATAAAAGGAAGCCAGCAACTGTGCTCCCTGGTGCTGGGCAGTTAAGCCTTGCTTGTTAGTATTCAGGCAGCAGTTTGCCAGTCCTGTATTGTTTTTCTGTTTACTATCTCATCAGAATAGCACACACCTTGACAGTTTTCATAGCAAGTCAAACCCTCGCTTAAAGATATTAAAGAGTAAAAGGTTTTTGTAGTGATGGAGATGGACCGTTGTCTGAATTTTGACATGGCCTAGTGAGAATGTGTGTGTAGCCTTTGAGTAAGTGATGTCCTGGATGCAAATAATCTGGTAGCGTGTAATATAGCACAATAATCACTTAATCCTCTTGGAGAATAAAGGAAATATCAGCTACAATGCTAACCCTAACCACTGTGTATTAGAGCAGGTTCTCAGACACAGTTGCATGCAGCAATATTGGGATCCAAAGCCAACCACAATGGCTGAATTAAGGTATAGTTAAAAAATACCCAAAACCCATTCATGAGCCAGTAATGTCTTACCATTTTACAGTGACCTCTGACTGTCCCAATTCCACAAACTTGGATATTTCTAATATTCTATCCACACATATTGTCATTTTGGGGTCAGCTTTGAGTACAGTCAGCTTCAGCTCAAATCAGAGTCAGTTAGATGCCAGACATGTAACATGCTGCATAAATCTAAGTTCTTTTAAAAATCCTGTCAACGTCTCTCAGATAAGGTGGCCCAAATTAGCAGGTGTCTCTTATGTAAGTCACTTTTTGTCCAGTTGCTCTTTTATGAATTGGGGACAGTGTCAGCCCCTCTTGTACAAGTGCTGTTGGGAAAATTAGTCCATCGCTGTTTATAAAGCAGTTGTCTCCTGCAGTGCTAAGCACTTTAGAAAAGCTATGAAGAACTGAATAGCTCTGTCCTTAGAGCGGGCTTTGAGTAGCATGCGGTAAGCAGGAGCCTAGGGCTGCGTATTGAACAAGAAGGAAAAGCCAAAATATTGAATAGTCTACTCGTTAATGAGCAATGTTGATCCTGTGCACAGAACAAAGCAAGAGCCCTGTGGAAAAACACCCTGTGCTCAAGCAGTTACTAGCTCTGTCATAATAAGGACAGACAGAAGGTTGGATGAAGGTTGTGTGTATCTGTGCAGCTGTGGCACATCTAAACCTTTAAGAGCCCAACTTTGTGATGTTAGGATTAGTTCCTTTGACTGCAATTTTCTGCATGTAGTAGGTCTCATAGTAACAGCTGAACCATCTTTTGGGGTTGTTTACAAAATGCTGGTCTGCAGGGAACGTGACATTCCTTTCCTCTAGCCTGAAGGTGAGTAGGTTAAGTAAGACTGCCAGCTTCGTCTGCCAGGATATATGTGAAATATGTGTTGTAACGGTGGGGAATGTCATTCTACAGAAGCTGGAGTATTGACTTAATAATTGTGAAGTTGGTTGTGTGTCAGATTAATTGCGTAGTCTGAGAAGGGGCAGAAGTGGGAACGAAAGTATGGTTCAAGATGAGCTGTGTCTTCAGAAACGCTTACATGTATATCAGCTGCTTTCTGTGAACTACTGTGATGAGTTTACCTCATCTCCACCCGTCCCCAACCTTCAGGAATGCAGAATGACAAAGAAATACAAGGATTTTTTTTAAAAGTCTGCCTGTCTGAAGGGAAAGGTTTGCAAGGAGGCAGGATTAGGGCATTGTGTGGAAGTGTCAGGCAGACTGGTCAGGAGAACCTGGGGGAGCTTGACCTATTCACGGCACTGACAGAAGTGGGAGTCCAGTAAATTAAGCACACAGAAATTAAAATTCTGTTTCTCAGGGGTTTACGACTTGTGATACATGAGTTGCAGGTGGATTTCAGAACATATCAGGAGAGCAAGTTCGCATAGTGCTGCATTATGGTCTATGTATGTGAAATTTCTGAAGGGTCAGCGTCTGTGGTGGAAATTTTTTGGGATCAAAAGGTTGCAAAGAAACCACTGTCTGCTGCATTCCTTTCATTAAGTTAATGACATGTTTGGTTCTGAAAAGGCCAGACAATGAATCAGTCTTTAAAATAGAGGAGCTGTAGGTGTTCTCAGTAACTTGGTTAAAAAATCTGGGTGCCCAAGGTTGACGTGCCAGCGTGACTCTGTGTGGCTGGGAGTGGGAGTCCTGGGAAACTCCTTTCAGGAGCAGGACAGACCTGCTCCTCCAGAGCATTTGTTCAGAGAGATCCACACACAGGGCCAGGCGTGCACTTCCAATGGGAGAACCTTGCTGAAGAGTGACTTGCCTCCCAGAGGATGCATTGGAGACCCTGCCCCTTGAAAAACTGAAAATTGGACTGGGCAACATGGAGGAAAGTACACAGTGTGGCGGATGAGCGCTTTGCTAGCTGCAGGAATGAGTTATGCTACTGATGGGATCTTACCAGCTTGCATCCCAGGAACACTCACAGGGTGTGATTCTCCTGAGTGTGGGATGGGTTTTTATTTCCAGCATTCTGCTTCATGGAATTCTTCTGGCATTACTGAGGACCCAGGGTGTGTAGGGAGAGTTAAATGCTAGACTTGAGATATATCCTGAATATCAGAGAAGGGAGTCTGCCCATGTCAGGTGGGGATGCAGTTTCTCCTTGGTACATGTGCCTGTAACGCCTATTACCAGCTCTCAGAAATGCATGTATTCATCAGAAGAAAATATCCCTTTGTGTTTATTCTTATTTAACATTGTTTACACAGAAAATGGAGAAACACATCTTTAACCGTCATGTACTATTTAAAATTATGTCAGTACACCATGCAGTGCTCATTCTGTAAACATCTACTCCACCATGTGGTCTCTGGGAGCTAATGCTCTTCTGCTCTGTATGGCCACTTCTGCCTGGAGCACACTGCAGCGGTTATGTTAAATAGCCTTTGTGAAGGTTTCCAGAGCTTTAAATTAAAAATGCAAAAAGCTGGGGAGGGGAAGAGAGAGTTGGGAGGGGAGAATTCTCTGTAGCTGGAGCATTAGGATCTCTTGCTACCTAATTGCCTTAGAACGTGTGGGCTTAAATGAATCCTCTTTAATGAATAATAGGCAAATGCATAAATCTCAAACCCCAAGCACACAAATGGTGAAATACACACTAATGAAGAGACTGACTTCAGCAGGTGTAGAGTTGATTTGTAAAATGTCGTGACTATATCAGGTTTAATATATTTTTTAAAAGAAGCAATTCTTCCATGTGTTTGCCTTGTATTCACTCTCTTACTGCACACGTACTCTTCCTGCATGATATTGCAGGCTGCAGTCTCACAGCAGTTTCTTGCTATAACTTTTGCTTCAAAGAAGTGCAACAATAGAGACCAATTACCCTCTGTCTCCACTCTTATTGCAATAAGCCTGAGGAGAAAAAAAAAAAGTGAGCGCACCCCCCCCACCACCACTGCCTTTTCAATTTTAAATCCTAACCTTGTTGGTAGTGCCATTTGTGGATTTGAACTCCCTGGCTTTGTGTGCAGCATTATCTGGAGATTCACCTGGTACTGATCCAATGAACCAACGCAACCTTACAAAGCTGAAGGGAAGAGTGTAGAGCTGCCTTTGTAATAAATCATATGCCATGAAAAAGGATTTCTTTAACTCCTTTCCTCCATTATTCTCCGTATCTCACCTTGTGGAAATGGGTCTGTTAGTGAGAGACTTAGACTCACATAGTAGGAAAAATGAACAGGGGAGGAAAAAAAACCCAACGAAGTGAAAGGAAGGCAGAGTTCCTGGAGGTTTCTATAACTTGGAGATTCCAGACAGTAGAGGCAGAACCCAAAAGAAAAGGAAGCAGCCCTAAAAATAAACCCAGCATATGCCTTGGTACTAAACCTTCCTCAGTTCTAGCAAGGGATAAGGATGTTTTTGTTAAAGCAGCTGCATAAGAAATCCTTAAAACCAGTGATGAGTTAAGCCACCAGAGGCAAGAAGGTTCTGTCCATGTAATTGCCCAGCACGCTGAATGCTGGTCTGAGCCATCTTTGTTTTTACTGAGTGGAGCTGGTAACCTCTTGAGATCTGGCTGCCTCCCAAGTAGGGAGGGATGAATACTGCAAAATGTTTCAGTTTCCATTTCAATTTTGAAACTCATTTGCTTTGACTGAATTTGCACTGTGTTTATGTAAATTTATAAACACTGTAATAAATTTATCTACTTATAGAAAACAGAAATTTTAGAAAAAGGCTAGAGAACATTTGTGAAATGCAAATTCTAACCCAACAAGTATAATCACAGAACCTGATTTAAATGTACATTCAGTCACAGAGCGGAAACATAGTATGTGGTCTGTATATCTAGCAAACCCTAACAAGCATAATCCAAAATTCAAACAATTGTTAACAGTTTAAATATTTTAAATTGCATACATGTCCTTTTCTGTATTGGCAATGACTATGTGACGCACAGCTCAGGTTTTTGCAGCATGTATGAAGACCACAATCGGCTAATAGTAGCAGTTTGCTACTTTGCTTGTTATAGAAAGCTCACCTACTTCTGATTACACTTTTTTCTAACCTATGACTGTGCTAGCATATCATTCTTATCTCGCTCTGTGTCAATATTACCTGCCACATTTGTAATAGCATTCATGAGCATGGCCATTAAATCTCATGGAATGAGGTGTTCTCCAGTGCTCTTACTCTGCAAATGTTCATCTGCTCCAGCCCTCACTGATTTTGAAGCTGCTCTTATCTTCCCATGCACCTCCTGGAGAAGTAATGTCTCCTGGTCTGTTCTCCTCCATATTCCCTTTCAAAGATCAGCTTTGATGTAATTTGGGGGGGGGGAGTTGCCTTTGTTAATTTTGTGCTAAACACATTGGTTTATTTACTGCACAAAGTAAGCCTGTTTAGGACAGATTTGGAGGCCCTTTCCAAATCGGGGAAACTCTTACAGTCACATGAGGAACCATATTGAAGCCAATGACAACACTTGTTGTCATTGGTCTGAGTAAGAAAGATATCGAAAGATCCCATGCTATATTGGAACACAGTTGTTTTCCATCGTAGAGCTGCTGTTTCCAGAATTTAACTATATCTGTACTTTGCCCACACAGTGTTTGACGCAGCAGGTAAACAGTTAAGCAATGGAAGCAGCAAGCAATGTGTACTAGAAATGAACTGGTTTAAGGTTGGTAAGGGGAATTAAAAAGCAGCGCAAGATGCAGTTTTTTTACGTTATCCTGTTCAACTTCTTGCATTGGAGATATTAGCCACAAGGGAGATCACATCATCTGGGAGCAAGAGAATATAATGAATGCAGGATCTGTAATAGGCATGTGGGAGATTCTTGCCGTATGTTTTGGTCATGTCCTGATATATGTGAGCTTTGGGAGACAGTTCTCCATGTAATAGAGTCAATAATCAAATCTGAAGTACCAAAGAACGCAACTTGATGTTTCCTTAGAGAGACTACAAGTTTGCAAGAGATGAATAGAGAGAGAATGTGGTAGACACAAATTTGTCTTTAGGCAAAAAGGAAAGAAAAAAGATTTAAAAACAGGGGCGTGGAGAAAAGAAAATTTTACACTGTTCCCAGACTGGAAAGAAATAGTAATGCCTACATCAGAAATTTAATTAATTGTTGTTACATTGATAAAGATGTGATATACCACATCAAAGACTAGCTAAATGATATTTGGAAATTAATTTGGGTTCCTATTAAATAGAGCTCAGAGGAGCTTCCCAAATGAATAACTTGTTTGTCAAGCATTGATTCCTTCTGTTTATAAAGTCTTCTCAAGTAAAGACAACTATTTTCAGCTGTTCTTGTTGCTCAAAATAAACTGTGAGATTCATCACTAACCGGATATTTATGGCAAATTCATATACTGCATATCACAGTGCATTAGTATCTCACAGAAATTAGATATTTCTTACTTCTGTACCCTGTAGGGATGACTTTATATAAAGTTATCTGAAATGTCCCAAACCCCAAATTTCATATTGGCAAGCTATGTTTGAATTTAAAATTTGGATGTTTTGTAGCTTGGCCACTTCAATATGCTTTGGAGATAAACATAATGAAATCAAAATATACTTGTTTTCTGTTGTGTTGTTAGTTTTAGATATTCCTAAACCAAAATATAAATGGGACACATTAACCCTATAAGAGGATATGAATTCAGGTTCTGATCTCTTAGGAAAGTTATCCTGTAAAGTGAACATCATGTTTTCTTGGGAACTGTGCCAAAATACAGTAAGACTTAAGATGATCGCCACAGTTTCTGCTTTTTAAAATGAAAAAGTAATTCCTATGATTCTATTCTTAAACCAGTTTTATCTCAGTGTAATTCCGCCTTTGTCTCTGGAAGTACTTCAGATTTTATATTAATGTTGGTGAGTTCAAAGGAAGATAGGATTTAGGAAAACTGCATGGAAAGAGTTTACATAAAGATTAAAAAAAAAAAAAAAAGACAGAGAGAAATGTTATGTAGTATGTTCTGCTTTATAGTGGGATGGAGACAACTTTTTCTGTTGTGGAATTGTTGCTGTTGGAGTGTCCAGAGCTGGAATCCATCTGTTCTCTAGACAAGTAAACAACTGACCACCAAGACAAAAAGGTGGCTTTCTCCACGACAGTGAGCCATCTGGCTCATCTGTACACCGGGTCAGCAGTGATGGAGTTGCAGAGCTGGCAGCTGGGTGTCTGAACACCCAGACAGCCTGATGGTTGGGTTGTCTAAGGCCAAGGAGCATGGCAGCTCCTGCCTGCTCAGCTTCCCAGAAGAATTTTTACAGAAGAACATCCCATTACCTTTATACTTTTTGGTTCATCGGAAAATACACATTCATCATTTTTGGAAATTAAATCCTCTAGTTTCTTCCCCTCATTTTTCTTAGCATTTCACACCTCTGTCTTAGTTTTTATTTGGGTTTGATGTAGGCAATCATTTGTTTTAGCTGTTACAGAAGTGAGGCCTTTTCTTTTCTTTTTGCCCATTGAACTTATGTTTTCTATTATCAGATTCTTAGTTTTGTCAAAGAGTAGTGCTACTGGAGTAAATCTCTATTATTTGCATAGGTGTGTTAAAAAGATTAAGGCTGAACAGACATTCTTGTAACAGACCAGAGATCAATAAAAGATCTCCTTTTCTGATGAAGCTTTTAAGGCTTAGCAATGAGGTTGATTTTTATGTGTTTGTTTTGAATGTAAAGGAAGTTGCATCCCTACCTGAACTTTTTTGTGTGGTCTTTCATAAAATTTCTGAGCAAAATCTACCCAAGGCCCACTGGTTCCAAGGTTCGCTGGTTCCAAGGTTCGCTGGTCCCAAGCTCAGCTTGAAATGGCAGAAGAGACTTTTCTCTCTACTTCTATCAGTGGCCACAGATTATCTAGGTAATCTGTGCAGTGGGCAAGGAACATGATTTCACCCTCCGATTTGTGCCACTTTGAGGTTTGAGTGTTGTTCACTCTGACAACAGCCTGCTGAGTTTCAATGGGACTTCACAAAGAATGGGATATTACTCTCTGGGACATAGAGTAGCAGCATCAAACTCATGGCAATGTAGTAAGAGACATATGAGTCATGGCAGGAAGGAGAAGCCAAGGTGGCATACATGCTTCAGCACCCACAAGATTTAATGGCCAATAAGCATTTAAACTTAGTGTCTTGGCTGGCTAACTGTTGTGTAGGCAATTACAGGAGAGACTGAGGAATTACAGGAAGAGACTGAGGACCTGGGTTAGTGGAACAATTATATTCATGCTTTAAATCCCTGAAGCGCATACTTAATGGCCATTGATTTCAGTGCTCTTAACAGCTTTGCTGAGTCAAGGCTTGACTGAGGGCAAAGTAAAGGCCTGGTGATGCAGTTCATGAATCATCCTCATAGCTTTAGACTTCAGCTAGAGCTGTGAAGAGAAGGGAACCTTGAAGGCCAAACAGGCTCTTCCAGTGCAAGCTGCTAAAGGATAGAGTGAGCAAATGTGTTGTGGAGGGGAAGAAGGCTGAATGACCAAAGATGTTTCAGTTGATGCTCGATACTCTACTTACCATGTTACTTCTAAAAGTTGCCAATGTTGCAGAATTTCCTCTTCCTTGGAGGAGCATTTGCTTTTCTTTTTTCCACGTGAATAACTTGTTTAAATACACCAGCTGCAGAATATAGTCCTAATTCTGCAGCTGAAGCCAGAAGAGCCTGCAGCCCCTATATGCCCTTTGTATGTGTTCTTTTTTTGTGTGTGTGCAGGTGCTCCCTGATGGGGTTTGATTTAAACCGGCACTGGGCAAATCCATCTCCTTGGGCTCATCCCACACTGCATGGAGTGAAACAGCTCATCATTGAGATGTACAGCGATCCGGTGAGTGGGGAAAGATGATGACACAACAGCAACTTGATGAGGTGCCGACTCTCTCCTGCTGCGGGGTTGTGCAAGATGCCAGTAACTCTGACGTGGCTTAATCCAGTGACAAACCGAAATGAGAGAGAAGTAAACAAACACCACCCCCACTGCGTGAGATCAGGGAACATTTGTGTCTTTTGTCACAGGAAGCATCAGAGTGGAGAAAGCAAATGGAATGAAGTTCAGCTCAGATTAAATATGGAATAATTCTGAAAGCAGGCTCTAAATTCAATCGAGCTGCTCTCATTGATGTCCTGAGCTGGATTCGAAACAGCAGGCCCCCCAAATTGAATTACTGAATGGCATTGATGTTTAATCCAGAGCTTCTGCAGGGGTTGCTATGTGGCGTGTGGAGCAGGAGGAGGGATAATATTTGCAAATATTTTATACACACACAGACACACACTCATGCTCAGTCAGAGAGGCAGAGGTGTTCTTGAAGGTGAAATCTCAGCTAATCAGAGAAGATGGATTGCAGAGAATATGGAGGAGTGGGAGGGAGGCAGACAGCTATTGAATGTTCGACATCAAAGCACAGAAGGATTATTGAACGTGGCACCTAAGAAAAACTGCTGAACAAATATGGAGATGGGTAGGAAAAAAATCACTGCCAAAAAATAAGAGGAGATTTCATAGATAATTACTTTTTATATATGGGATTCCTGGTATTTGTACTCTTTTTCTGCTTCCCATTACAGAGATGGCATTTGGATTTTTAATTCTCTGATGTTTTGCTAATTTTGGGGATTTTTTTTCTGGTAGTGTAAAAAAGAACATGGTTTACCTTTCTAATAAAGAAAAGGGATTCTTACCCCTGGCTACATCTTGTATAGGATAAGAGCTCCTTTAATTTAACTCCCAGTTCTCCCCATGCATCTTAATTGGACTTTTTATCTTCCAGCTAGTAGTAATACCCGTACAGAAGGGGTTTTAAGTACAAGAAAGATAGGTCAATAGATAAAGTCCTTACATATAGAGTGGAATCCAATTGCATAGAAATTATTTTCTTAGGCTGCTAATTGTTTGGCCCAGAATTTGTCTTTCTATTCTGTTTGTGCACCACCTTGCCTTGTGCCTGAGACCAAGGTTCCTAAGCCTTGCTGTATTAGGGTGATGACGCAAAGTACAGAATGGAGCTTTACAGCCAGTCTGGTCTTTCCTTTGTTTCCTACACCAAAGAACAAGACAATTTTCATTCTAGATGATGGAGATAGCATGCAAGCTACTTTGTCTGAGAATAAAGGGTTTTTTCTAAGAATAAAGAGGTCCTTAAACATTACAAGAAGGTTGGGT
>NW_009713218.1:80055-107171 GCF_000703405.1 Apaloderma vittatum | reverse complement strand
TGCTTCTACCAAGTAATGCAACAAATCCTAGCGGTATTAAAAGTCACTGTCAGTTAAATAGAGCTATTATTGGGATGGAAAAAACCACCCTCTTTTCAGCTTTGTCCTATTACTGAGAAGCTTTGAAAACTCTGGTAGTTTTCAACTGTCCTATGTGTGAAGAATGAATTTATTTCCTGTGGCGACTAAAACGAAAAATCAAAAGAAATGTTTGGTGAGAGTTGATGTGAAGTGGAAATATTTTTTTTCCTCTATTTCACTGTCTTTCTACCCTCTCCAGTGATCAACCTGAGATGAACCAGTTCCAGTTCATTTCCTTCTGAGGGAAAGAAAAAGGAGCATTTCAAATAGAAGTATAACATTTCGTTTTCAGGGTTATTTAATTTTTTAAAAATACTATTAGGGAATCTTTTTTTCCAGATTAAACTACCAGCAAAGTTCAGGTGGCTCTTTGGAGTTTTATTTTTCAGTGAATTAGCTACTCACCAAAAAACATTCTTGTCTGACTTTATCATCCCGTAGTCAATACCAGCCTTTCTGAGAGTTTTAGAGACCCTCAGCAATACAATGCAGTATATGGGATTATTGTTTTTTGTCAGGCAAAACCAGATTCTTAGACCCTCTGATGCCAGTAATACTCGTATGAACAGAAAAATTCCAAAGTCCTGGGATAAAGGACGAAAGCACGCTAGCTGCCTCAGAAGAAAGGGTATGGGGACTGTACATGTGCCATCCTGCTTTAGTAGTGACTGTTTTTATTAAGTATTGGAGATAGAAAAACCCACCCCTCTGCTCCTGACAGAGTGCAAGAATAAAAACCTGCTTTGAATCACTTCAGGCTGCTAAAGACTAATTACTCTTTTGGTATAGGGTGTAACTTTTTGATAAGTAATACATGATAGATGGTTGTCATGCATAGGTGAACCCATTTGCAGGAGAGATGTTGCCAGACTGCGACAGGTCAGGGACTGTGCATTTGAACACATCTGTCCTGCCACCCTCTCCTCACCTGAAGTGTCCCCATGCTGGGGAATATGAAATGAAATCAAATGCCAAGTAAAGTTCGTTGTAAAATAATGTAATGAAAAATAACTTTCATTCCTCCCATTCTAGACAAGATCAGCCGTGAGGAGCTGTCCATAAATTACTGGATTGTTTAAAGCAACACAGGTTCAACTTCGTGTTGCTATTGCAGAATGGCTCAGTGCAGGCCTTTTAGATGTATTCATTCCCTTAAATCATTTAAGGAAAATTAGCTGCCATAAGAGCATAAAACCACGTTTTAAATATTACTGTATTGGAGGATTTTTCTTCTGCTGCTGCAGTAAGGAAGATAAGCTGCTTCCTTTGAAAAAAGTTCATTCTGGAGGGGGGAGAGTGACTGACACCAGAAATAAGTGAAGTGGATATGAGGCACGCACACAATGCCATAGCTACCGTGATTCTAGCACCGAGTTGTCCAAGGCTAAGTGTTTACTCTATTTACTGTATAAAAATAAACCAAAGCACCTGTGGTTTTCTATTCTCCTGGGTTTTACAAAGTGTGCTTATTCTATTTTTAAAGAGTTTCAAATTCTGTAACGACCGTATCATCTTTAGGAGAGAGTGGATGGGTCAAGACATCAGAGAATGATAGGAAGCTTTTGATCTCCGTATCTCTGATTTTGAAACAATCACTGCCACTGATGAGTTACTGTCACGTTGACCTATGTGAAGTAAAGGGCTAGTCTCAGCTGTTTTTAATGGGGTCAGTCTTGCAGATGAGACTGAAGTGACAGACTTATTCTTCTAGATCATGGGCTGTCGGCTGAAGATATTTCTGTTCTGAAGTACCTCTCCCTACCCATATGCTAGACATCACCACTTTCCCACCTCTCCACCAGATGATATGTGTAGCTGAGTCCCCTGTCTGTGCTGGAGCCAGGTTAGTGGAATTAGCTCAGAACACAAATGTGTTTTTTCAGACCAAATCAGCTGACTTTTGTCTGAAGTACATCAAAGGGTGTTCCTGTGAACTGTTCCAATGGCTGAACTGTGGGGCCAGGAACTTCTGCTTGAGCACAACAACATGTTTCACATAGAGAGCTGTTTGAAGAATGAATCTCTATAGCCTGGATAAGGAATCTAATAAAGCATATATGTGCACATAAACAACATGATTGAATTCAGCATTGTTCCTTGTGTGTTGATGGTTAAGCAGGTGCTTAAATGTTTTGGACTGGGGATAAAGAGCTCAGCACTGGCAAGCTCAGGATGTGAATGGTCTACAGAGATCAAACAGTCCTTATCTCTGGGATAACATGAAGCCTCAGAGACAGAGAGAGCAGCATAACTGCTTGATTATTGGACAGGTTTCCTGTGGCCATCCAGCACTTTTCTGACAAGAAAATGCACTCTTTAAAACAGATTTAATGAGTGAACTTTGGTAGCGTGTTCAGTGTCAGCTCAGTCCCCTTGAGTATGTGCATTGTGGCACAGTCTTTAATCATAGGGGCTTGTGTTATTCTCTCAGCTAGACCCCTGCCTCACTGAGTTCTCCAAATGGAAAACTTTCACATAATAAGCAGCTATTCAGTGTTTTGTTTTAGCTTCAGTGGTCATTGTGCAGCCCTCTCCTGTATTTACTGTGTGCTATTCAGATCTTGCTCTGAGGATAGAATTGTTAATCTCCTCATTGGCTTTTTTTGTTTTGCTCATTGCTGTACCCTGGGAGCATTTCAGAAGTGTTAATTAATTATTTTGGGGGGAACCTCTGGGAGAGACAAATACATTATCCTTGTATGGATAGGAAGCAGAGACAGTTATGATCAGAAATACCTACTCATTTGAGATGGATGATTTAAGATGCCTGGGACCAGATTTGGTTCATGTCATTCACTAAGGCTTGATATGTTCACTGTGTGGTTTCTACCCCTTCCTTCTCCAAGGGTGATTGGGATAGACTATTTCTGTCATTTGGAGCTCTTAGGACCTAGAAGACAAGGGATAGGCAATGAGTGAATGTTCCCAAGCACTCTCATTGCAACACTGCTCTGTCTTCTTGCATCCATCTTCTGGTTTGCTTGTTTTCTACCTGTTGTCACTGAAGCTGGAGTCCTACATGCAAATGATTAGTATGTTAGACACTATTGTAAGAGAATGTAGGGAGGTAACTAGGAAGCTAAGGCCTCCTTGGAATTAAACCTTGCAAGGACAACAGAAAAGGCTTCTTCAAGTACATTGCTGACAAAACTAACACTAGAGGCAACGTAGGCCCCCCGGTAAATGTAGGCACTGGTGGGTGCCCTGGAGACAGAGGATACAAGGAAGCCCCTTCGTGTTGTCTGAGTCATCTGCTGGGCTGGAAACTTTAGATCCACCACACAGACATCTGCCACAAGAGCAGATTTACCTCTAGAAGGAGAATTACCTCTAGAGGGTGTCAATCTGCTGTTGCTGTGGACTGGCGTGAGAGAGGAAAAGAGGCATGGCTTTGTGGGTATCTGCTGACAACAGAATAACAAAAAAGGATAAGTATATACAATAGTGAAGGCAAAGGGATTGGGAGAGGAATAGGGATATTTAAGGCTGAATGACACCTTTTATGTTTTTGATAGGGCTTTTTCAGATCCCATGTGTGGGCTTAGACTTGAACAAAAGCATATGTTTCCAATCTTCCTGTCTCTGAGGACACCTTGTCTTGATCCAGGTAGACTTGGGTGTGCAAACAGTAAGACTACAAATGAATTAACGTTTGTCTGGTAAGTCAATGTAATCCTAGATTCTTCAGCAGATGACTACATTTCTCTCCATAAAGAGAATATAGTTACTCTTTTCCAAACGTATTGAGAGATACTCTTCTGGTTCTGTGTCATCATCTCTCTCTGAACCCTTCTTCAGCGGCAGGTGGATGTCTTTCACTAGGGCTGGCTTTCTGCAACACATCATGCACCTTCACTGCTGCGGGAAGACAGCATGCTGAGATAGCTCGGCCTGGAGAAAAGGTCTGAACTGATCTCTGGGTTCCAGCTTGTTGCTTTCTCTGCTAATAAACCCAGAAAGCAGGTGAGATTGAATGCTGAGTGGTGAATGAAACAGGCTGGCACATCCAGTTGAAGGGAAATGTGGTCTCTGCCAATCTGTAACTCAGTTGAGTTTACTATATTACTCACTGGTTTACTAAGTGGTTTCTCCAGGTTTTCCTGTCATCATTGCCAAAGAGTACAGGCTCAGCCCTCCCCTGTGCTAATAGACTTTCTTTTCACCCTGTTTCTCCTTTTTTGATATTGAGCTCTGTTTTATCCTTGTCAGGAGTTTTCATGTGTCTTACCATGCCAGACTGCTCCCCATCTCTTTTCAAGAGGCAATTTGGGTGTTAATGCTCAACACAGGAACTTAGTCACTGCCCTTCTGTATGCTGATCTGACTGAGCAGTGTTGTCTTCAGACACTGTTTATACTGCCTGCTGTCAACGCTATTGTTCAGCCTACTTCTGTTCTAGGCCTTCAGTAGCAGCATCTAGAGTGTACTATCAAGAACAAGAGTAGTTTTGTCTGTGCAGGAGCCATGTTCAAAGTGTGCTGTTGTGGAAGTATTCCATGTGCTGACATCCAGCCTCCGACATCCTTCATTGTCCTGAACTTGAATAGTGATGGAAATTAGTATTTTGGGTTTTCTAGCATCTCCAGTTATAAAGGCAGTGCCATGCTTTGAGGGAAGCATTCTGATTCCATGGAAATCTAGGTCACAAAATGATGACAAAAAAGGCACAGAATATCAACCCGTAACTGGTATTTTAGAGCTAGCAACTGTCCCTAGTTGCAGCATTTTCTCTAGTGACCTCCCATCCTTTCTGGCTTTGGCAATGCTACATTCTGCGCCAGACAGCTCCACATTTAGAAGAATGCAACTGGTCTCTGAGATGCATGTGCTTTGCCGGAGTGTGACATAAATTTAATTTTTGTCAATCCCGCAAATTGTGTCAGTCTTAGGGGCTCTACTTCCACTTGTCTTGTGAAATGATGTTATTCATATTATCACAAATGTGTTATACTGGATAGTTGACAAATATAACAACAGATTTTGCAAGGATTTCATATGAAAATGGTACACTTAGGCTTGTTATACTATAAGCCCACAAGTACTATTATCTAATCAAACATTTGAATGACTGGAAACAATCGTTTTCTGTTCAGAAATTCTTCTTTTGTCTCATCATCTCCTATGTTCCTGTTATTATTTGGAGCAGCAAAGTGGAATATATTTCACTGGAAAATTATAAGCTGATTCTTATTCCAGCTGAAGCCAGTTTGGATGTTAATAAATGTTTGGAAAGGCTGTGGGTTAGGTTTGGTACTGCTCAGAGATCACTTAGAGCCAAACAAATCAGCTGAGATCTGCATCATCTGGTATATGGAGTCGTAAGGGATTAACATAGGGTAATGAGATCTGTAGTATAACATTCTACCTGGCTCCGTTTTGCTGTTAGCAGAACTCTTAGACATCCTTCCCCAGCTAAACACAATAGTAATGAATAATCACTGTTAACACAATATTGAATTTTGACAACCTACAAGGAAGTGATGTTCAGATAGTCTCTCAGATATCCTCCGTTGTCATTTGTACCTGATGGTTTTGACTCAGACATCCGAACAGCTATCAACAGGCATCATTTTTTTGCCAATAATTCTCAACCTCATGTAGCTGATGTTAATCTGAGGAGTTCTCAGGCAAAGTGGCTGACATGTTGCCTCTTATTTCTCTCCTCCTGAAATTAGAAGAGATACTCTCTCTTTTTATGCAGCGTGTGCTCAGTTTGCGGTTTGTTGACATTATAGAAATGCCCTGTGCCACTTCTGTCTTGCAAGTCCCCATTGACTGAAGCATAACTGTTTAGTATTGCAAATATAATTCTTATTTCAGCTCTCTATTGAATGAAACAACAGTAGTGGCAACTCTTCTTTTGCTAGTGTGAGGGTGTAATTTAGCAATATCATGTACTGATCAGTGTCCGTAGCTTTTGCTTAGTAGGTGCTTAGGATTTTAACTCTCCCACCTTGCTGCTGGATTAGCATATTAAGAGTTTTACTAATGCTCTAGCTAACATTATCATAGAATCATAGAATGGCCTAGGCTGGAAGGGACCTTAGAGATCATCTAGTCCAACCTCCCTGTTTTGGGCAGGGACGCCACGTCTTGACTAGACCTGGCAACACATGGGGGTATGTTTCACATAGACTTTGAAAGTATTCCCATTAAACTCGTTCCATTGTTAAATATGAGTACATTGGGTATCTGCTGACAGAAAGAAATGTGATATGCATGATCAGTTTGTTAGCTGTGATATTTTCTGGTAAATGACCCTGTAAGAGTGGGAGTAATAGTTGAGAAGAATTCCTCGGTTTCTTCCACTCAGTTTTAAGAAATCTACTTTCAGTTTGTTCTGGACTAAATGTTCTTCCTTGATCTACTAATATGTTCTATATTTCTGCTAGGTAAAGCAGCTTCTGATCTTAGCAGCCTCCTTCTCACGGTCCTTTAAACGCACACAGTATTATAAGAAACTTGCTAGCAGCAGAGCTAGTTTGGCACTAGAATAGATCATTTGCTGGAGATGCTGAATCTTTACCACTGGAGGGTTTTATGACAGTTGTTTATTGGGAAAGATTTAGACAAAGTTCATTCCCTTTTGAGGCAGAAAAATACACACAATAACCTCTACGGATTTCCTTCTCATCTCCAATTAATCTATGATCTTTGTCGCTACTCTGATTTGTTTCAACACTTAAACTGCCTACATGTACATAGTCATAAATATGTATACAAAAATGAATATATAATATCTCCGGTAACATCTTAGGAATCATTGACACTGAAAACTAATTCCCACCAGGAACTGTGAACTCCTTGAAATGACAGTAATGGAAGGGGTGTTCTGTTTAGGCCACCCTCTTCAAATACCCAATTTTCACAAAGGTGAATTTATAATTTGGAAATTATAAGCCACATTTCATCTAAACTAGACAGGATTTTTGACTGGTTTGGTTTTGTTTCGATCACACTGAGTTGTTCATTATCTATCTCTGACCGATGCTCCATTATACTTTTGTCAAATACTCTAGAGTCTCCAGAGAATGTGTCTACAGCTATCAAATTTCTCTGTTTGTCCTCAATGTGCTAAACCTGTCACCGCTGTCATAATCTCTGACACAGGCTGTGGTTTTGTTGGTTGGCATTTTTTTGCTAACCCCATTTGGTAATGTTTTTTTCTAGAATAGGAGCAGTTTTAACTAAAATTCATCTCCCAAAGGAGAATGAAACATTTTAATCCCAGAAACAAAAGCCAAAATCTCCTTTGTTTCAATGCAGTGGCGGTCAGTTTGGTTTGTACCTGACACTTCAAAGCTGTTCTTCTCCATTATACTCAGACACCTGTTTGAAGCAAATTAGTGTGTGGGTCCATATCACATCCATGGATGAGTACCCTTTTTGTTGACTGTTTCAGTTTCTACAAATGTTGTATTAATATTTGCATCCTGTGACTTGGGATATTTGTGCAGTAGCATTTGCAGGTTGCTGCTCCAAATATCTGGATCAGACACAAGTTTGTTTTTCTCACCTGTAGTTTGCCATTCTGAGAAATCTTTGTACTGCTGTTTTTAGTCTGGGGCAGACATGCTAGTTATGACCTCCACTTTGCGGTGATCTACTGTGCACCTTATCTTTTCTTCCAGGTGTTTTATTGCTATTACATGGAACTTGCGTTGTTGCTTTCTTAGTTTCAACTCAGCAGCTCTGTCTCTTTCTACAGCTCTTTATGGCCTTTAGTCAAACTCCTCTCTTCTACCTTGGATCAAAATATTATCCATCAAAGCTTTAGTGTCCTCTCCACCATCAAAACATGGTTGTATATTCCTGGGACATGCCTAGGGCACGGAACACAACTCAAATATCCCTCTGAGGAAATAGTAGCTCCTAAAATAGTTTTTTGAAGATGTACAGCCATGTTCTCTATTTTTCTAGGGGCATCTGCCAGCACCCTGCTGATGAATCAGAGCCAGCTCTTCAAAGAATTTACCCCTTGTCAATGGAGGAAACTGCTCACTTTATAAAATACACACACCTTTTCTTGGTGTGAGTGTGTAAGAGATGTTCAGTATGGACTCTTTTCTCACTTTCTTGCATCTTCTTTCTGCTCTGACTTTCTGTGATTCTTACAGATGTGACATTACCAAATTCCTCTTTCAGTATCTGCATTGAAGGAAAAGGCATTGGTTTTTAAAAAGAAATTTAAGTAGCATTAATCAGGGAGTGGCTGACACACTCAGTGCTATGTTGAGAGTTTCCCCGAGTCTGGATGATATGTTTAAGCTACTCCTCTGTAATTCTAGCTTCATATTTCTGCTCCACTTCTCCTTTTTCTCAGTGAGACACAGGGTTTGAGATTGTCCTAGTTTGAGTGGCCAGCCCAGTCTTAACGTGTGACAGATTCTTTTTATTTTTTTTTTTACTCACTTATGAAAAATTCGCCCTTCACTTCTGCTCCTCCCTCAAGTGCTTCTATAAACCAAGTCAGAGTCAAGGTCACTGACAGGTGACAATGGTTGCATTTGAACTGACGAGCACTGAGGAGAATGAGCTCCTGTGCTATGCAGCAGTCAATTCCAGCTGGGTCTTGCCAGAGCTTCTTAGAGATAGGGTTTCTCACAGGATGCAAGTGGAAATGCCTGAAATGAGCTGATCCATTTTATTTTTCCTACTTCAGGCAGCGTTGGGAACATGCCCTTTGTTCATGTAGCTCAATTTTCTGCCTGGGATTGCATTTGCCTTTTAAGATGCAGGGGCAAAGTCACTGCCAGGGCTTTTTTATTTAATACAAAAGAGCTCTTAGTATTCAAAAATGATTTACAGACAGCTGGCCAAGTGTTTGACCTAACTATGTCTGTTCAGGCTATTCTACTAGTGCAAGATAGCTGTAATAGAGGCTTACCCAGCCAGTGGACAATTAGCCCAGTGCATGCAATGAAGATGGGTAAAGTGAAACGTTGATTTTAAATGAGGATATTGACATAATAGCATCTCAATCAGTGAGCACTGGAATAGCAGTGTAAAATTATTCACGAATAGCAGAGGAGACCAAGCCAGTGGAGGAGTAACATTATAGTTAAAAGAAAGCTCAGAAGCATAAAAGGGGAAAAAATGAAAAATAAAAAAAAGGGAGGATGTGCAGCAGAATTGTATCAAGTACTGAACAATCTCTATGCATTAAAATTTCATGCTAAAATGCAATATAACAGTAAGTATCTTTATAATGTCATGCTCAAAATTACCAAGGAAGCAATGAGGACTCAATGACAGGGACTGATTAAGTGTCATGATTAAAAGTGAAATAGGAACTGCATACATACACTTTAAAAACGACATTGTCTTGAATCAAGAAATCAAAGACCCCAAAAGAGAAAACTCACTTTTTTTTATTTATCCCTGAGCAAGGATTAAGTCTTGATTGAAGATACACCTCTCAAAGAATCATTCTGTAATAATAAATATCAACATGCTCAAATTCATCATTCCTGGAGGTGTACAAAAGCCAAAAAGTTCTTAGGCTGGCACACACTTCTGAAAGGGGGCCAAATAAAACAGAAAAGAAAACTAAAAGCACTAACTAAAAGGGCAAAACAACAAAATAACACACTTTCAGGTGACATGGCAGCTATAGAAAACCAAAAATGCGGGAATGCATTTTCTCAACTTTAACATTCGAGGGTAAAGATATTACCCCTATTTGAAAAACTCTGCAACTTCATAAAAGGTCACATGAGAAGTTTGCAAAGGAGATTATTAGACTGAAGAAGGCTATTAGCATCAAAAGGGACACCCTTTGAAGTCTTGCCCAAATGAACTAAAGAAAAAACCCCAGTAAACTCCAGCAAGTTAAATGCAAAACCATAATAATAGAGGCCAAAAACAATTTTGAAGAATAACTTGCTAAAGGCATAAAAACTAATAATAAACACTTTTTCAAACATATCAGAGGCAAAAAGCCCGCCTGAAGGTCTATAAGGTTGATAGATGATCAAGATGTAAAAGAAGTGCTCAAGGAAAGTACCGTCTTTGCAGAAAAGCTAAATGAATTATTTGCTTTGGTGTTCAGTGTGAGGAGCCTAGAGGGAATTCCCAAATTAGAGCTGCTCTTTATATAGGACAAGTCAGATGACATGGATAACAATGGTTTAATGGTACATGATGATCTTGAAGGTCTTTTCCAAGTGAAGCTGTTTTATGATTCTATATCATTTAGGAAGAGAAATTTGTACCTCATGCATCTATTAGCCTTTTTTGCAGGATCTGACAAACATGAAGCTATTTGCAACACTGCCTGTTGCATATTTTGATTTTCTGAAAAGTTTTGTCAAAATTGCTAGCCAAATGATTTAAAGAAATTAAGAATCCAAGTTGTCATTGGACAACATGGGCATCTTTCCTTATGTTTAAAGACAAATGAAGCTAAATGTGAGTTTTTGCATTGAGTGAAAGTTGTATGTGCAGATTCCTTGGGATTATTCAAAATACTCATAAATTAATCAGAAAAAGGAATTAATGGATTTTGCTGATGGTATACAATTATTGATACAGTCAAAGTTGCTCCACAGAAAGATATTATGATACTGTCTAATTAAACGGCAGATGATGTTCAGTGCCAGTAAATACAAAGAGACTTGTGTGCCTTTGTGATGAAGAGGGAGGGAAGTCAAGTCAAAGAAGCAAACAATAAAAAGTCCAGTGTCAGTTAGTAATATAATATCACTTGAGAAAGAAGCTTGTGAAGTGGCTTTCAAAATATCGTTTAAATGATCAACTGCGCTCACAGAGGCAAAGATACTGGTAGAGTCATCACTAGGATACTTCATGTGCTTGGGACAAGTGTATGGTTCTGACAACATTATCTCAGAAATAACTGAATAAGAATTTTCTAGAGAAAAGAAGAAAGACAAGAACTTTGAAATTATTTGTGAATGACAAAAGTTTATATACCATAGGCCCTTCAGCTTGGAAGAGAGATATCTGAGGAGGGATAGACTAGTTTAAAAAAAATCAAATATACAAAAACTATCAAAAACAGGGAAACAAGAAGTCTATTAATGCTGTCCCTAGAGTTGGGGAATCTACAATCTGCTAAAGCCAGGGATTCTATTACTTGGGAAAGCGTTGTTTGTATTTGTGCATTTGCTTGTTTTCTTAAACTTCCTGTGCTGCCCATATCCAGGGATTTCTGTATGGCCACTCTTATATGAGTTCCTACATTCCCCAGAATGAGGTAGAATAGGATGGCTGTATGACAGCTGAATTGCCACTATTGGTTTTGTGGACAAAGACTACTAGTTATTCTGCCTGAAAGAAAGCTCTGCTCTTCTGCTTATCCTCTGTACCTTTTCCTGCAATTATGATGCTTAAGGAGGTTACCTGAACCTTTGTGGAGATAGTAGGCAGTGCCTTAGAGTATCACTAAATTCCCAAAAAAGATGTGAAATTGCACTTTGAATGGGAAGAGGAAAGCCTAGAAACTACATGATTTCCCTAGATAAAAGAAAGTGGAGGCCATTGTATTGTCATTGTGACAATACACAAAGGTATGGGGTAGGTCTCTTGATTTCTTGGCATATCACATTCCAAAATAGTAATCCAAAATAATCCTATAGATACGATTCGCCACTGCTTATTTTCATCTTGTGCGTTTTTTACTGCGTCATCCAAAGTCTGAGCCTCAGAACAGGAACCCTGCAAGAAGAATGCAGCAGCTGCCTAACAGCTTAAAGAAAGTTATAGTAACTAATGGATCCAATGGGGATATTTTAGCCACATAGGCTTTAGTTACAGGGTGGATGACTCGAGCTGAACGAATAATACTGTTGCTCTTTTGAAATGTAAAAAGATATCCTTTATGATTTCTAGCTGCCAGGATCTTTGCTATTCTTAAAACTCATCCTATGAGAATTATAATGAAGCAGAGCTGCTTCCAGAGTTGTTATTTTTCTTAAATCAGAAAAACTGCTCTTTTAGACTCATAGGCAACAAAAATAGCTTAATGCCCATAGTATTACTAGCTGGATTTTGCAAGCAGCTACCCTGCAGTTTTGCATATGTTTTCTTGATCTAGAGCCCAGTTTAAGCTATTGAATGGGGTCTGTGTCTATAATGTTCCCTGAGTGCTATTATGCAAAGAGATTGCTTATTTGAATCATTAATCAATCTCTGGATGGCTGTGAGTTCTTATATTTCATGGCTGGTTTTCACGATATATGTGACCTATTCATAGTATTGCTCAAGCTGCGTTGGAACAGGATTTAATTTCTATTCTTGTTAAAGCTTTTCTGCTGACTACCTTCACTAGTATATGTTTAGAAACTACCCCAAACCCAGAGGACCACTATATGTAGAACTGCTGGAAAGATTCCTCAAACAAGAAAACTCTATAATTAGCTTAACTCCTTCAAGTCAGTTAACATGATAGATTGTTGTTTCCTATATGGATGCGTTCAGTCATCTTTTCAGAATCTGATTAGTATATGCCTTGTGAAAAATCCAATTAAAATGTATGTATTAATTAGTAGAAGCTTAATTTTCTTCTTGTCATTGATACATTGTGATATTCGAATTTTAACAGCATCAAAGTTAGCAATAGTCCCCATCTTGTAAGTATTTTCTAGGCTTCCACTTGCTGTCTTCTGCAGTGCTGACACCATTGGATCAATAGGTTTTTAAAACCAGACAGAAATCACCGTGATAATCTAGTCTGACTTACAAAGTACTAAATATCATCCATCATGGTTTTCCTAAATGGGCATCAAAGTCTGAGCTTCCTCAACTTCTGGTGGCTTAGCTGTTAGAGAGAATGACTGATCTAAAAGAGCTTAGAGGGTTTATCTCACAAGAGCATCTGGAATATCAAATCTTTCTCCAAATACCTTCAAAATTCCTTCCCTGTGCTGGTAAGGTTGTTAAGCTCATCCTTTTATTTATTTATTTTCTATTTATTTTTTTTCAAATGAATTATTTCTTTCTCTCTTCAGTATATCTGCCTTCTGGGAACTGACATACAGGACACTGCAATGTAGAGCAGGATTACTGAGCTGGGTCCCTTTTATGGCCTGAGCTGAAGAATCTGAATTTACCTCATGTGATAAGTCCACCTGAGTGTGCAGAAAGCCAGGGATACTCCAACATGTGAGCTGCCTCCTTCATTTCTGTTAAGGTTGCTCATGTTCCAGAGTGAGTCCTTTAGAGAAAATACTGATAATTATTTCATTATTTCTCAAAACATGGTAAGAAAAATAGGAAGCATCATGGTATGAGGACTGATAACCCTTAGTTCATGTAAATATGTGTCTGGGAGAAACAGAGGGTTACCTGCATGTAAACAGCAAAATCTGAGATGAACACAGACCATGGAGTGTTTGCAGCAGGGAGAAGTGAATGATGCACTTAACATTGCTGAAAAGAGAGCTCTGCAAGATAATTTACATGCAAAGTTTGTAAAGCAAGTACAGCTTTGTTCCCTCCATCATCATGGCATTTTTATCTGGTTTACCCTTTTTATGTGTTGATATATATAATTTTATGGGGGAATTGATGCTTTTGCTCGATCAGTAACTGCAGAAAATATAATGCTACTAATGTTACCATTTTATTGTGTTAAAAAGTTGTTACTTTAAATGGTTTTATTTATGGACAGATCATTTTCTAACTGTGAGAAAAGCCTGCATTTAGGTTTGGATTTTCCAAAGCATCTTCTCAGATAGAATCCTGTCCTATCTCATATCTTAAATCCAAAGTTCCAAAGTTTAAATGCAAGTTAGGAATCGGTTTATGCCCTACTGAAATGTAGTCACCCCTGGAAAAGACCTCATCAGCGGAGCACTATTGGAAGGCTGTTTACTTAGATGTACATCAAGAAAAAAGTTTTTCTGTTCTGTGTTCAACTAATCTATTGTTTAATATTTTTTGAAAATAAACTGCCTTCATCTTAGTATTGGTCTTCTGCTAGGGAATTTGTGGTGGTCTATGACTTCCCCCTCCAAGGGTACTCACTGTAGAACTAAATCTCTGCAGAAGTAGATTTAATCCTCCCTGGTGATTTGTAGTCTATGGAAACATTATTGCCTGTACTTGGTTGGTGATTCTGCCCTTCAGGAGCTGGATGTTCTCCTCTTGCTGCAGTTAACTCATGCAATAGAGACAGCTTTTTATTCTGTTTATGTCCCTTGATAATGGCTGTATTGATCTGGCCTGATGTAAGCAAAGGTTCACAGTTCGCCAAATGTTTCTAAGGGTACCAGACTATTACTGCCACCAGCAGACACATTCCATCATCCCTCAGCCTCGGTGTGTGAAAGCCAGAGCAGCAGGATGCCACATATTGGTGACTCAGGAAAATGGCATGTGTCGGTATTTGGCATATGTCAGGCTTGGATGCTTCTAAAATTAGGAAGAGATATTTTTTGTCATGTTTGTTTTGTCTGCCAAGCAAAGCAGGAACACTCAAAGGTTAGACTAATTTTCAGTTGTTTGGAAATGAAAGCCACAATGACAGTGCTGTGCAAGAACACCTATGAATTTTGTTTTCAAATAAGCTAAGTATTTATTTCCTTTTAAAACGTATAGAAATCGCTGAAACTGATTTGAGCCTGGAGTAAGAACAGTGAGGAAGGTGGCTATTGTCCAGATTGACAGCTCTAGGCAAATAACTTAATTACCTGCTTGCTTGCTCAGTTCAACAAGGAGTTTTCACTAGAAGGCAAAAGCTAAGAGGAAAGGTTTTGAGCCTAAATTCTTACTTGCAGCAACTCAAAGTAGAGCTGTAGAAGTGAGAACTGCTGAATCTCCTCATAGCGCTTGGGGGATTTGGCTGTTTGTTTAGAAAACAATCTAAATCTGTTTACTTCATGTTTCCTAGCACAAAAACCCAGTTGTCCTGTGAAATAAGAATTACTCTAGCTCTGCAATGATGACTATGTCTCATCATGACAGAATAATTTGAGGGAGTTTAGAGTATTTTTAAAAGCAAGAGGCTTGAGACTATAGTTGGGAAGGGGGCGTGGTGAGAGAACAGAACTAGCTATTGTATTATTAGATTGGGTTTGATTTTATTTTTGCCTGAGTCCTAGGTGGAGAAGGTACTAGCTGATTTAAAAGGCAAACTGTTTTCATTTTTTTCCCTTCTCCTTGAGAGCTGGAAAATGCTGATTGCTTGATCCCATCTCTCATCCTGGTTCTAGTCTCTTAATTCTGAAGATCATTCTGCAAGTGGTGTGGTTACTTTCTAACAAGATTAGAGGGAGAGAGGCAGTGAACTGCTCAGTTGCACTCTAGAGACCCTTGGAAAGTGTGATTTGGAGTGGGTCGGCTAGAGAAGTAGTGCAAAGAAGCCCATTGAACCTAGCGTATTATTGCAAGGATTTTACATCTGTTGCAGTAGAGGATTGTTCTCCACAAAACCAAATATTTAGCAGTTATTGGCTGCGTTAATCAAACTGATATACGCCACAGTTGTATAATAAGGTGGTATTCTGTACAGAGTGTTTGCAAATGACTTAGTTGATTTCTGCAGCATTGTAATAGCAACGGGCAATGAAAGTTTATATCATAACAGACGTTGTGATTTTATGTTATTAGTGAAAACAACTTCAAATGCAGTTCACTAGAACTAAAACTCAGAAATTCATCCAAGTGAAATATTATTTTAGCTTTCAGTCTTGTTCTGAGACTGCCAGTATCTTCTACTGAAGTCGGTGGAAATTGTAAATGATTGCTGTTGCTTTTAGCCATTCAGATTGATTTATCATCATAACCCATTAATATCTGTGCACTGAGAGTAGTAGTAAAAGCATGTGTGTCTGTACATATATTACACCTGTAATATGTCTTGTGCATTATTTACCTGGTAATTATGTATTTTGCAAAGGTATTTATCTGCCTCTCTTCCCTGTGGAGTGCAGAAGGATGATTGGATCTAGTTACGCTGCAGTTCAGGGAGAGACTGGAGCATTTGGAATACAGCTTGGGAGCCATTTACCAAGCCATTACAAAAACTGTGGTCTGCGCTGGGTACCCAGGCCCAAAATGCCAAGGAGGAGCTGCCATCTGGCTTTACAGGCTGGCCAGCATCAAAAGGGTCCGTGCTAATTGGAGCACAGCCCCTCAGTTAGCTGTAGGGAGACATCCTGCAGGAACTCAGGGGCCAGCCGGATGACCTGATAGGAATTTTCCTTCTCTAACTTGTGTGAAGGAGAGTTGGCTGGAGTGCGCTGCCAGCTGCCACCCTCTTTCAGGACCAAATAGAGAGAATAAAACTGAACTTGCGCTAACTGGCTCTGTACCCTGGCTAACTTTGTTAATAACCAAGTTAATACCCTCTTGAAACACAGTGGAACTTGATGGCATATTTTAGGGTTTTTGTCCTTTTGGTTGGCATTGATAGAACAGACTACAGACAGAACAGATTGAGCTGTCCTTTCCTAAGTATAATTTTCACTTGGCCTTTGTTTTCTTCAGCCTCACAGAGCAGTTGGAGTAATGCAAAGGTGAAACTCAAAAAAATTTTCTCAGGGAATTTTGCATTTCACAGAGAGTACCCAGAGTGATACTGATTTACCTTAGGGTATGCAAATGTTTAGTCATCCTGAAATCAGTACTCACTCCTTATGTACTCTGAAAACTCCTCAGACTAGTGCTTGGCAGCTTATATTGAATGTGAGAGTTCTCCTCAGCATCGTGTGTTAAGTTTAACCAGACCTCAGCCCTGCAGCTTGCCCACTTTCCCTCAGCCATCAAGGCAGCAGCTTTCCTGGAGCATCGGTTCCTAGCTCTGATCCAGGAGACCTTTTAGTCCCCAGAAAGGGGAGGCACACACATGGGATTTTCCAATGCACGCTGCAGTCTGACTGTTCCTGGAAATGGACCTCTCGTGCCTTCTGTACCCAAACTCCTGGCCTTGGAATGGCCATTCAAGCAGTTAGAAGGCTCCTCAGAGAAGTCTACTTGAGGAACAATGTGCTCTGTAGGTGGCTTTTGTCGTGGCCTGTAAGATAAGATTTAAATGGGGAGCAACAGATTGGGAGGAAGCTATTTCCAAAGCCAACCTTAAATATAGACTTATTTATGCATATGTATGTTTGGGTCAAATTTCTCTAATCTGGCTGTCTAGAAATCATCTTTAGATCCCTATCAAAGCTTTGAAAGATAGACAGCATGATTTTCATCAATTCTGGGCATGAGAAGTTACACTTGATTGTTGAACATCTGAAAATTACGCTGCTTCGACTGTCACTTGCATAAACAAAATAGCTAGTTCTGGTGTGCAAGCATGTGAATACTGTTGCACCTCTCTTTGAGCTTTATTATTTCAGTACCAATGAACTCCATTTATTTAACTTTCCTCTGCTCATCTGAACTAATTATGATGTGTTGTTCACATTTTTATCATGGTGCTACTTAGTCCTTGTGCATTAAAATTAAAGGAGAGGAGGAAGGTAAGATGCAAAAATTCAGAGAGTAAAGTGACTTATGTTTAAAAACTAAGAATAAAGAAAGAGCCAATGTGGTTGTAACAGCTTGACATCAGGAATTATGTTTGCAAAAGGAGGGGTTTTTTAAGATCTGTTTTTTTCTCCTTTCTCACAGTATCTTTAAAAATGCATCTGGTAGTGGCCTTGAGGACTGTAGCTTTCAGAAACAATTCTCAGAAAGGATATGTATGAAAAACCTTGCTGAAATTTCGCTGAAGGTGCAAAAAGGACAAATAGTCAGCCAGACAAATGGAGACAGAAGGGCAAAGAGAGGATGTTAGCTTTCCCCTGAAGTTCTTGTAGTAGCAGGCATTTTAAAATGATTTTGAATAACCTCATGGACTATGAGGAAAACAGCTTTACTGTATACCGGGCGATAACTGAGCAGGCTTGACATATTTTGCAAGGTGATACCCTTGGATGTAATAAAGTGGATGGATTATATTTAGTAGCAAAAGAAATAACACGCAGGTTATTAAACTCCTGGTGTTATTCATGACCATATTGCATTCAGCAAGACTTTCCATTCTTAAATCTGTTGCAAGACGCCATGGAAAATCTAGTCTGTCCCATGGGAGCAATGCAAGAGTCCAGGGAATGCCATAGCAGGCACATGGCCAGTTTGTTTTAGAGCATACAGAGCCCTGCTGATGCATTAAGGCAGTGTGCTAGGAACACCTAAGAAAAACTGTTCATCAGGCTTCTCAGGGGAGCTGCTGACTATATTTATGGTATTATAGAAGGGGATGACCAGCTTGTCTCCTCTGAAGACTTTTTCTCCTATGCAATGTCCAGGCAAATGAGGAATTTTGAGACAAAAACTCCACCTAGTTTGTTTTTAAAGGTGTCACAAAGGAATATTAGTTACAAATTTTGCTTGAAGGGCTGCCTGATACCAAGTGGCCTTCAGGTATTCAGTCACCTGGCAGCAGCACTTCACCACTTGAAGGAATCTTAGAGCTATGTGTGAGGGATAGATAAGAGTGCTTGGGAAGAAATGGCATTTACTCTGAATAAAAATACATCTGCAGGCTCCCTACTGGAATATAATCCTTGCAGTTTGGGGGTTATTTCAATGAACTTTAGAAGGTGGCCTCTTATATCTGGCTGTCATTCAAATGGAATTGTCCACTGCAGTGGTGCCACAGCCACAGCCAGCTGTGGAGCATGCTGCTTTCCCCACCACAACAAGATGATGCATTCATTTCTGTGTTAAGCTACACCTACAGAGCCAAAGTAAAATGGAATAGGAAGGTGAGGGAAAGGGGGAGGGAAGCAATTTGGAATCAAATGAAGTATGTACCGTTGCTAGAAGGTACTGGGCCATAAGCATGTCATGGGTGGCTGAATCCATGCAGGGAAAATTAATCACTGTTGTTCTCAAACCTGCATGTTTTGTTACCTGGTCAAATTCTCACCTTGTGACTGTAAAGTTCAAACGTTATAGCTGACACATTTGAGCAGAGAGATCATTACTGTTTCTCACTTTCTCCTTTCTAAGCAACTGACATTTTAAAGCTTAGGTCTTAAGCTTCATGTTCGTCTCTCAGTGGATCAGGTACCATGTTCACCCACCCAAGGTCGGTTTGTAAGCCCTGGCAGCAGGAAGAGGAAGGTGGAGGTGCTCTCATTTTCTTCACAGTGGGGAGCATCATTTGGTAAAGGAAGGAGCCGATCCCTGTCACTGTAGGTGGTTCAGAGGCTTGAAAATGACTTTTCACTGGTGCAACAAATGTTTCATTTTGTGCCAGGAACTGACCTGTCCCTTTGGACATTGAATGAGCAGATGCCTAATTAGCCTATTATTTACCATGGTTGAGATAGCTGAATTTTGATGAAAGAGACTTTACTTTAATCATTGATTCATGACACAGATGCTCATATTGTGTGTTAGGCTGTTTAACCTTCTGCAAATATAGTTGCCCCATGCACCCTTTTATAAATATCCTGGCAACTGCTCTGTGTTTCTTCGTTCTCTGTGAGGGGGAAGCTTGGAAGCTCCCAAATTGGTCCTTAGTGCTGGTAATGCATTTATCAAATGCAAGAAGACACTGAATGGCACCAGGGCACTCATTGCGTGGCTTAGGCATACTGCTGGCTGTAAGGGGAGGGAAGAGATCCCTATGCTGGGGTGGTGGAGGCTTGCTCTAAATGCAGACTTCCCTAGATATGATCCTGAATTCAGGAGAGAATTGTCATAAATACCATTTGAATGGGTGAACTGTCAGTAGAAAAATGGACCCTTTCTACAAAACCTTCTCAAATGCATTTTTTTATCCACCCTTTCATACTCATCTCCAAGACACACATTGGTTCTCAGATTCTCCCTGCTTTATCAGTTGCCTACTGTAAATCCAGTTGTTGGAGAAATGAGGAGCCCAAAGAGGCAGAGCTGTAAAAAGAAGCTGGATAAACGTCAATTGCATTTTAAAATCTGAATAATTGTTGGGTCTGAAGTGTTGGGAAGAGAAAAGAAGTTAAAGATTTGCTTTCTGTTTTGTGTGATAAATGGCATTTTCTATGTAATACCAATGATGGATGCAGCCTGAAAGGTCAGGGGAATTCCCAGCACAGGGTCTGACCTTTATTTTACTCATTTCTCCACATTGAGTTTAGAATAAATTCACGGGTTAGAAGGAATCTACAACTGGAGGCTTGATCTTTGTGTTTTATTTTTGAATGAGCTCTTTCACTTCAGGTTCTCAGGGATTTTTATGTTATGTGGCGTTTTGTTTTTTCGTTTCTATTTGGGATTTGTGGGTTTTTATCGTAGCAGGGAGGAGGTGAAGAGAAGGGAACATTTTTTAAAAATATTTGGAAGATTTCAGAGGCCAGACAAAGAGGAGATGCTTACTTTTTTTGAGCTTTGAGATTAGTCATGCTGCTGTCTGTTTTGGAAAAGTGTTGATATAACGGAGAGCCCAATCTTGTGTTAATATGTACAGACTGATACAGCCTTCTCTATGCTGCAGGAATTCTTCCAACTGTAATAAATTGGAAACCCTTTATTCTAAGAAGAGCAATTATCAGAATCCAGCATATTTCTCCCACTCCCTGTCACCTAACTGTGCTCCCTTCTAGATTTTTTTGACTTGCGTAAGTCCCAAAGAGAAAAGGATTCATTTAGTGTTGACCGAGCAGTTAGCAGGAATAACTTAAGGGAAAACTTCCCATCCTATGGGTTCTATTAGACTGCTGGAGTAGTCTCTCAATTGAAATAGGAAAAAAGGACTCATTTTCTAAGTGATTGAAAACTGGCACAGAGGAATTCTTTGGATATTTGCAGTGTCAGGACCAGGAGCCACTGTTTAGTAGTTCCATGGAAATCAGTAGGAGAGCACTAATCCTAAATAAGAGGATATGCACTGGTGGAGGGTATGATATTGGAGCCACTCAGAGATTTCTGGAGGCACTGGTGGCCCCATTCCTCCAAAGGTATCCACTGTGAGCTGGATGAGTAATGCTATGTCAGTAGTTCTAATTAGAAAGCTGAATTACAGAGGCACTTAGAAACTGCACTGGATTCTCTGGAAACAGATAACGCAGCAGCAGCTGAAGTCTCCAGGAGGGGACAGAAAGGTAGCATTAAGCTGAAAATGTTGCTTGCCCAGGAAAAGGACTGTAATTGTGTGGCTTAAGAGCAGCCCTTCCTTAGGCCAGTAAGTGGTACAGTATGGTGCAGCAACCAAGTGACTGAAGGAGCTGGGTCTCTAGCTTGGAGAAGAGGAGACTGAGAGGTGACATCATAAATGTTTATAAATACGTCAAGGGCGAGTGTCAGGAGGACGGAGCCAGGCTCTTCTCAGCAACGTCCAATGACAGGACAAGGGGTAATGGGTACAAGCTGGAACATAGGAGGTTCCACAAAAATATTAGGAAAAACTTTGACTGTAAGGGTGACAGAGCCCTGGCACAGGCTGCCCAGGGATGGTGTGGAGTCTCCTTCTTTGGAGACATTCAGAACCCACCTGGATGAGTTCCTGTGTGACCTACTGTAGGTGATCCTGCTCTGGCAGGGGGGCTGGACTAGATGATCTTTTGAGGTCCCTTCCAACCTCTGACATTCTGTGATTTCTGTGAACTGCCTCTGCCCTGCATACTGTTGTGCAGTGCTGTGTTCATCACCTGCGGTTTCTGTGAAACTGCCTTAAAAAAACGTAAAAAAGATTTGTCGGACTATACAGTGATGCGAGGGTATTCTTGTGGAATGAGATGTAACATTATTGCGGCCACCATGGTTTCAGAATAGAAAAGAAGCAAGGCTTTTAGGAGGGGACGTAATAATCTTTCTTAGCCCAGCTGATATTACTGTTGGACAAGGAGGACAAGTTTGTCATTGTTCTGTGATGCAGACACTCTGCCAGCAAGTTGTGTCTTACAAATCACCTAGACCCTGGAGAGCTGGGCTGGATTTTTGTCTAGGAAATAAAGGCTCCCAAAATTCTTTTTAGATTATGTGTATTCTGACTTTGTAACCAGGTGTTCATAAGAATTTGTTCAACAGTTTTGGGGCCTAAGTATAGCTTGCATTCCTCCCACACAGTGTGGTGTCTGTGAAATGAGGATGGAGGCACCAGTTTTCTTTTCTGAAAAATTTTCATAGGTGGCAAAGATGAGGAGCCTGTAACATCTGCTGGATGTTGTTGACTATTATCTTCAGGATTCTCTTGACTCACCTGAGAGAACTGTTTTCTTTGCTCCAGTCTCATCCCAAAAGAGCTTCTAATGAATCAAAGCCTCTGAACATACTAAATGTACCCAGAAGAGCAACACAGCCCTAGTGATAAGTCTACCGTTATTGGTTTTGAACTAGTCGTAATTAAGATCTTTCTCCTTTTTTTTTTGGTTTAAAGTTCAGGATTCTGTACCTGGATGTTGAATCATTCCATACTTAGGAGAGCAGGTCTTTCAGGAGGAATCACAACCATAATCCCAGTGAAAAGCAGCTATGTGAAAACCAGTGAGAGTTGTAAAACAGCCCCTTCCTTTTTCTTTGATTAATTTCCCACTTAGTTTCAAATTACTTCAAACATACCTGCATTTCAAAGCTGAAATTCAGGAGAGCCCTTGCCATACAGAAGTCTCCGTGTTTCTTGAATTTGAGCTTAAGTTTGAGAGTGTTGCATAAATTGGAGGATTTTTTTTAATGCTCATTTGACTTGTTCAACAGTTGAAGTAGATTCCCATCTGAGCACTGCTGAAGATACCGTCTTCAGTTTACTTCATCTAACAGAGCTCATTCACCAAAGACACTTGGTAGGCCTATTTCCAAAAAAAAACCAAGACCAAATAAATACATGATAGAAGAAATACTTTTTTTAAAAAAATCACATAAATTAGTTTCTACCTTTTGCATGTAGCAATTCCTAAAAAGAATTAACTTTGACCTGTTAATCATTACTAACCTGTATTACTCAAAATGTTATCCCTTTGGATCTGACAGGCATGTTTTGGATAATTTGTTAAAGATGACAAAAAGGCTCATATGTCTCTCGTTCATTTTGACCTTTCTTACGATTAGGAAATTAATTTCAGAACTGAAACAAATGTATTAGTGTTGTCATTTTAAAAAAAAAAAAAGATGAATACCTTGCCTTCGAGTTGTTTCCTTCATATTAATCCATCACGTTGTAACATGATCGCTTTTTGACACATAACATCTTACCAAGATACTTTCGACATTCACCACAGCTCTTATTAAATATGGCATATAAATTCTGAGTGCTGGAAGTTATTCATAGAAAAAGGTGAATAATAAGAAGTATACATACAGGAAACACATGGAAAGGAGAAAAATCTTTTTAGTAAAGAAAACCTATCAAGTCTGAACGTGTGGTATTTATTGTCAAGGGTAAGAACAAGCAAATACTCAGTTTTTCTCTTGATAATGTTTTATTTTGTAACTCACAAAGCAGGAATCAATAAATACTTCCAGTCAGTAGCTTTCTTACTGAGAATTTTTAGGTTTTCTTTCAGTTTTGCTTAGTGGAAACAAATTTTGATCCAGTCAGATGTCAAAGCCTGGAACCACATTTTCTTGTTGTTGTTGTAGCAATGTTTGCTTTCCCTTATTTCATTTTAATTTTTACTGCTGTTTACCCATAATTCCCACTACATCCTCCCCCTAAATTGCCTGTAGCTCTTGGAAACAGGTTGGTAGGTGCTTTACTGAATAACAGTCATAAGAGATTCTTTTCATCCTTTTCAGATATATATCAAAGCAAGCGTTTGAGCTATAGGGACAAATTAAATGATGCACTACTCCAAGACATAAAGAACTACAGACTTGCTAAGCACTGGTGGCTGTCAAGCACAGTCACTGGGTAATGTTGAACTGGAGTCACAGTTGTTAATGAGAGTTTAAGCCTGGCAGGGTTTAAAGTTCAGGTGGAATATGAATAAATGCTCAAGCATTTGGATTCTTGTTCAGAAGAAATTTTATTTATTCTCACTCTTTGTATTGATATGTCTGTAAATCTGGGCTTCACAGATTTGGAAAATTTCAGCAAGGTTCATCACATATGAATAAGAATCACACTGAGATAATGTTGAGATGCATTTTTATTTGTCACACTTAACATGCACTGGGCTCTGACTTTACAGAGTTACATTCATTGTGTAACCATATTATTGAATCTTAGCAGCCTCTTCGATTTGGGAATTCCACCTTTCCAAGAAATCCACTTAATATGTGGATTTAAAATCTATGATTCATGGATACATTAGAGCAGAAGCTGCATTTTAAATACCATGTGGATAAATCAATCAAGTATTATCACATCAGAACAGCAACACCTATTATTTTGCAAAGATGGGTTCAGCAAAACGCCAGTTATGCACTGCAGACAGTTATGTTTATGCAGCTATCAGCAGCTGCTACTTTCCATTTTCAGAGCGTAAATGGAAGGCAGAATCCTGAAACTGAAGGATACATTTTGTTACTATCGGTGCTGCTGTTTTCTTGTGCCGTGAGATCAGAATAATGAAAATGTTGAAAATTATTTTTGTGAGGGGGGGTATATACAACCTTGATAAAGGGAAGGGAGTTGCACAGGGGTGGAACATTTGTTTGCACTGGGACACGATGACACAAGCTTGGAAGAGGGTGTTTGCCAGGCCCTACATTTCGGCTCCTGTGATCACCACTGTCTCCCTGCTCCCAATCACCCCCTGCCCCGTTCCTAAAAACTTGGTATTGGACTTAAATCACAATGTTGTCTGTGGTTATGCAGATGACCTTGAATTCTAAATCCAGTGTCCTGGGAAAGACATGTTGAGATGTTGTATATGGGAAGACTTATGTTAATTGCATTACTGTTTGCAAATATGTTAAATAAGAGCAGTTATGCTAACCTTAAGGGGCAAAATTGACCCTGTGCCCTGCTTTCCATTCCTATTTCAGACAATAAACAAGAGACAATCATTTTCCTTGAATGTCATTTGAGGAGCGAAGCTAACTTTTCAGAAATGAGAAAGAAATTTGAAAAGGAGAAATAAAGCCAGATAGTCCAAATAAATGTTTAGAAGGCTTTGTGCAAGGGAAAGACATGATGTGTGCTAGGAAGGAAGGAAAGACTATGTGTCATAAAGAGCTGATCAATTATCTGTCTGTGTGAATCAGTCAAAGGCAAGTCTTGGGTGTACTGCTCCTAGCTGAGCATCTCTGCTGAGGACTGGGTTACCTCAGAAATCTGATTTCTGGAATCTGAACTTCTTTTAAAATGCAAAAAGTAAGGGAGAATAAATATCTGAATAAATTTATTAGTGACTGAAATCTATGATTCTCCCCTCCTTCCTTTATATTCTTTATGTTGTGCTCAGGGGAGCTGAAACTGTTTTTCTTTGAAGTTCTGTTTTCTTGCTTTGCTTTAAAATATCCTTCTGGCATAAGAGTAAGCATGAGAAAAATGCAGTCCAAAAACTGAAATTTACAAAAATTTACAAACTCCAAGGATGGACTGGAAAGCTGTGAAAATAGTGGTGATAGCTGAAAACACCATCTCAACAAAAAATATAGCATCACATAATACTAGAATACCTTGGGGTTTTTTTTGTATTATCCTGAATATATTTACTAAATTGGCTGCATGAAATAACTTAGATTTTAGATGTCTTTTTGTCTGTCTCACCTCACCTCATTGAAATTATGTGTGAATACCTGCACTCTGGTTATATTTCAACAGAAGCAGTGAGTGGATATATTGTTGACAAAATTGCTGATGGTTTGCTACGTATCTGTAAGACCAAATGCATTGAGCTCCACGTACTTTCTGGAAGATAATGTCAATGTGAGTTGTGGGTAAACATTGCTTTCTGAAACTAGACCCCATCTGATCTTCAATCGCATCATCACAATCAGGGGCCGTGCTTGTGAAATGCAGATAATTGTGACTCACCTGTAGTGGTTTTCTGGTAGATTTGTCATTTCTGTAGCAACTTGGAAGACAGACAGGAACAATCTGTTAGATTAGCCAGTCCACCCCCACAGCCAGACGAGTTGTTTCTTACTCTCCTGCGTTCAGTTTTTTTTAAAAGCCACTTTGCTCTGTTCTAACAGTTATTTTCTTTACTGTATTGAAGAAACCCACCATCACACTGAAGTTGCATTTGCTCAGATATACAGTGATCACAAAGCGATAACTGTGCAGCATGTAGGATGCTGCATGCGTGAAAATGGCCATGTTAAAGCAATACTAGGAGAGTTCTGGTCCTAGGTTTTCTGTTATTTGTAAAACTTGTGACATACATACTTTAGTTTTTACTAAAATTAATCCTTTATGTGATATTTAGCTTAAACACAGTTAAGAGATTTATTTTGGTGCAGCATAAGAGCTGAAATATACATTTTTGCACAAAGTACTCCCTTCTAAACAAAAGTTGGGGTTTTTTTCCCCTGAAAAACTGTGCGCTCTGTTGTAGTCCTTTCTCAGCTGGAACAGCTCAGGCAGTAACACTTCAGCCAGCTCCACTCTCTTCTTTTGGAGGATATGGGCTGGTTGCACCTACTCCCTCTGTCAGAGGCAGAATTCCAGTTGGTTCCAGTAAAAATATGATGTATATCTTGTTTTCTGCTAGGCTTCCTACGTGGGTGGGCGGAGGCACTTAGCTGAACACGCCACTAAAATGTCAGCTGGGCTCAACTCCCCATCCAGCTAGCTGGTGAGCCACCAATTCAGTGAGTCAGAATAATGAACTGATTGAGAAAAATGATTGATTTTGCAATGTGATTGGTTTGCTGCTGAGTTCCACGAAAAGCACCTGATCATTACAGCCAGTGGCTTGATTTTATGGATCACTCTATGCCATTTTCTAGGATCTCAGTTTTCCCCCATCGTCACTGAGATATGTTATAGTTTCTTTTCAGGAATGTAAGAACATTTAAACCCAGCGGAACAAGCTGTCCCCTTTCTCATATCATAAATCTGTCATGGTAGAGAATAAGTGAGGGACTGAGTTGAAGTGAATCTCTTTTTCATCAGATCTTCACAGGACCTTCACAGTTTTTGGAGGATCTTTAATTAAAGGAATGGAAAAGTATGCCAGCTTTCAGGTCTCAGGAAAGAGTTTGTTGGT
>NW_009713218.1:79563-80032 GCF_000703405.1 Apaloderma vittatum | reverse complement strand
CCAAACCAAACAACCCAATTAACCCCAGTCAACCTGATGGCTTGTGGTGGCATTTGGCCAGGAAGATCCTTCCATCTTCTCTGCTTTCATCCTCCTGGGAGTAGGCAACAGCCCAGCAGACAAATCCCACCTCTTGGAACTGTGCTTACAATTGTGGCTTGCTGCATCCACAGAGATGGAAGAAGTAAATGTAAGGACCGCTGATTCTCAAGGTCAGGAGGGACAGTCTAGTCCAACCCTAGACATGTTTCTGCTGGAGTGGGGTCACCTCTCCCTCCTTACCTTGAATGTCAAGGTGTCAGCAGTCCTTGTGCTGCTGGTGGCACTGCAGGCATGTGATGAGGGACAAGGAGCAGCTGCCATGTTGATGAGGTTCTAAAATCTGCTGTCTACAGCTTTTATGTGGAAACTGCCTGGTCTTTTCATTTATTTTTCTTATCATGGGCTTTTCATCCAGATGCACTGAAAG
>NW_009713218.1:79206-79505 GCF_000703405.1 Apaloderma vittatum | reverse complement strand
TCTTGGACAGGGCTTATGAGTCTCTTCCTATTGCCTCCTTAAGTCACTTCTGACTACCCTGTAAAGGGAGAGCCTGACTTAACCCCCAAAATAATATCCTTCCTGCCTCTTTCCTGACATTACAGAGCTGGGAAGAGTTGAGGTTGTAGTCTGCACCCAAACTCTTTGCTCAGACCCTTGTCTTGCTCTGTAGAAATAGGAGATATTATTTAATTATTTCCCCAGCTACACACATATCCTTCATGCAGGTGGTTTCCATACTTGCACTGAGCAGGCAGCTGCAATGCTCAGCCCCCCCC
>NW_009713218.1:0-79175 GCF_000703405.1 Apaloderma vittatum | reverse complement strand
CCCGCCCCCCCGAACCCACAGAAAATGCTAGCTGTTCCTTTAAAACATCTGTACAATGATTTTCCTTTTCCCTTGATCCTGCTTCTCACTGCCATCTTCCTAACAAGGGAGTTGTTACCCAAAGTCTTGTTATCCCTCTCTCTTCTGAAGACTTGCCTGACAGCTCTGTCTGTATGTAAATTAACTATTTTTTTTTTGTTTTATTTTTTATCCAGAGGCATCTCGGTTTTGGCAGTCTCATCAAAAAAGCATATTCTGCTTTAAATTACCCCCGGTTCTCCAAAATGCCTCCCACACCACGCTTAAAAATCATTCTTTCTTCTTCTGATTGGGAATTTCAGCAACGCTTAAGTCTTAAAATAAATGGCTTGTTTGTGGTTGAATGCTTCCCCCACGCGCCACCTTTTGTTATTAATATCTGCACATCTGTTTGTTTAATTATTCGATCTCCTGCATGAAAACAAAAGTCATAATTTTTCTTTTAGAAGTTTGTATGAGCTGATCAAAGAAAATCTTCTCATTTGGGGTCACCGCAGTTTTCATTCCTTCGCCTTTTGGGCAGCAGTCCAATGTCAGTCACTTATCATAAATAATCAGTTTCATCAGGTTACTGCAGAGATTCAGCCAATTGCAGACTCACAGAGGGTAAATCTGGCCTTAACTCCAGGCTGAAACTGGCCTTTCAAAACTAATTTGGGGATTTACAAAACGACAGACAGGCTCTCCTTGTGTGCTGAGTCGCCTGCTCGTTGTTGTTGCTGGTTGGGTGTTTTTTTTTAATTGCCTAGTTAATATAATCTGACACACTTCTAATGGCCCGCTGGTGAGTTCAATAGGGTAGTCGTTTTCATCAGGTGCTGGTAATAGGGTAAAGGAGCTTGGTTTAAAACCTGTTAAAGATGCAGCAATCTTTTTTAAAAGCTCCCTGTTAGCAGCCCTTCTGGAGCCTATGCTAAAGGATATTAATGTCAGGAGTTGCTTTGCTACCAGAGGCTCAAGCTGAGTTCTGCGTGCTTTTGTGTACGTTTGGTAAGTAGGAAATTGCCTGCCCTTGTGACAAATCCTGGGATGGAGCTTTAGGATGCAGAATTTGCAGCTGAGTCTTGGAGCAGAATGAACTGGGGTCCAGGAGAAAAACCCTGCTGAGTGCTGTAGAAACACCAAAGCGTTTAGTGTGTCCCCCAGCCTGAGAGCAGGAGCAGAGCTGTCCCTGGATGTACCTCTTCAGGGAGAAGTTGTTCTGGGAAGAAGATTTCCATTTTCAGAGAGCATGCAGGAGGTGAGAGAACCACTAGAAAGCCAGAGGCTGTGTGTTTGGAAGGTCTGGTAGGAACTAGCCAAGGGTACTGTGTCCTTCTGAGCACTAGTACTGTGTCCTGTGCCATGACCATTTAAAATATAGAAGTGTTTGCTGTTTCGCCTGATCATGATCTATTCAAACACTGCTGCAAAGAAATGACCACTTTTAAATTCCCGGAATGCCTCGGCAGCAACTCTTGGCTCTATTTCTCATCAAGGTGGAGCTCATAATGAAGAGGTGAAAAGTATAAAGTCCTAGTGAAACGGAAGGTTTGTTTAGGCTAAAGTTTCTTGCTGAAATATGTTGCTTCTTCCAAAATGTTAGACAGACTGCTAGATCTGAGGAGGCTTCCCAACTGTGCGCACTTTTAATTTCCTGTTCTGCATTTTGCCTTAATTCATGTTGTGGTTTAGCTTAAGAAATGTAAGCATTTGTTGAAATTTCATCTGCTTGACAGTCCTGTTTTGGAGGGAGAACCTGCAATAATTCTTCCTTGCCCCTTGCTGTGAATTTGCCTTCTCATGTACCTGAAGAGAGGCAAGCATAGCTAGCTGTCAGCACTTCTTTGCGTTTGCAACTAGGGATGGATCAAAGCTGTGGATTAATTTAGTTTCAAAATACCTACAGTTTGGATATAGGCTGGAACCTGAACTTTGAAGCACAAGCTTACTTCTAATGCAAACTACTCCAGCATTGTTGAGGTGGTCAGTCTTATTTCACCACAGCCTTTTGATTTTCATGGTTTCTTGGCACACGTATTAGTAACTGAACTACTGCGTGTGCTCTCTGACCCATGCTGTGCCTTTGCTACACAGACCACTTCTTCTGCCTGAGGGCCTTTGATTGACGTCGCGAGCTAAGGGATCCGTAGCATGAACTACGACGTGGAGTTTAGCCCTCTGTATCTTCATGGCAGATGGACCACACATACTGCACATGAAGTTTTATCCACATAACGTTGAGGGGGGAGCCGGAGGAATAAAAAAAGATAAAAAACGTCAGGACTCTAGCTTCTAAATGGGAAAAGGAGTAAGGACATTTGAGCTGGTTGTTTCATAACTGTTTCTGCACCGGTGTGAGTGCCTGCCTGCTGTGTCGAGCCACTTCCCTGTCAGGGCAGAAGGCGTGCTGCAAAGGGCACCAAAACAATTGCAAAGGTGATGTTTTCATTTTGTAAGAGGCCTGGGCTATGGGGAACCCCAGAAGATGCTTGTGTACACAGTTTGCTGTAGGACTGCCCTGTCTGTTCTGGGACAGTCAAGGTCCAAGAACAAAGTTACCAATTTTCTTCGGTACTGAGAGTGCATTGCTTTCCTCTTCTGTTTTGTATTGTGGCTGAGATGGGAAAGCCTTGCTTGTGCCCTCGTATCACATCGCTATCCCTTTTATTTTCTTTGTGATCACCGCTGGAAATTTTGTCCGATTAGAAGAAACTTTTACCTCTATTAAGCCCCCGAATCTCCATCAAGCGTCTGATAGACTGGGCCCTAACGGCAGCCGCTTTACTTCTTTTCAGGCCCCATCCATCAGGCTGACAGTGACTGCCGATGGGCCAGTCATATTGTCTATATTTCATACACAAACATCAGGCCTGCTGACAGCACTTTGCACACTCGGAAATTGCTTTTGCTGTGAGCTGAATTTCAACTAGAGCTTTTTTGCTGGCTCCATCTCTCAGTGTTTATGACCCTCAGGAGCAGAGGAACTGCTGTGAATAGATAATGCTGAAAGCACTCTTGTAGCACAGAAGGTTTCATGTCTGAAGTATTTAATGTTTACAGCAAATTTGGTGTTTGTTAATTTGCATTTTTATTCTTTCCTTAAAGAACTGTCACCTTATTCTTCTGCTTGTCCTTTGTACAGATGTGTGGCAATTTGTGCTGGGGGGATAGTGCTGATGGGATGGGGGAAAAGACAAGAGGAGGTGTTAAGGGGTGGGAAGAAGGCTGGGTTACAAAATGCTCCATGGCTTAGGCAGCAATTCTGAATAAAGCTGCTTCAGAGGCTGGGGAAGGAAAGGCTTTCAAGCATTGTAGAGCTACCCCTTTGCTCTAAGTCTGAATAATTTTGATATCCCGTCATCAGCTTATAAATCAAATATATTAGCATATAGGAAAAAGATTGCAACCTGGAAGGAATCCTATGTGCTTCTTCTTTAATCTTAGAGAGCAGAAAAATTATTTTCATTACTAGAAAGGGCAGATCCCTGTTAATACACCCCTTCCAGCAGCTGAATTATATTTCTTGTTGGTATATAAATACTTCTGCTGGAGTATGTTTGTACATATATGTGGGTTTGCACATACAACTGTGCATGCTTTTACGTGAAGAAATGTGTTACATGTGTTCAGCTCTGTATTTGCTTCCAGCTATCCCTGAGAAAGTGTGTGCCTGCCACCCCCTCAGAAACTGAGGAGTGGATGAGGAGGAAATAGAGATGGCTGTTTAGAAAGTTGTGCAGCAGTTTCAGATGAACTATGGAGGTCACATGGATTAACCTACCCCTACCAAATGTTCCCCAGGCAATCAGAGTTCTCTGGCTGGCCAGGCAGTTTTATAAGGACCGTAAAGAATGTAGAGAGACATATCCCTGTAAAACCATCTCTTACCTGAAAGCTCAGTGAGACATCAAATTCAGGAAAAGAACAGCCATTTCTTGGGAAAATGTAATGTTAAGTGTCCCAAAATTAAACTCCAAGCCAGTATATTTTGATGTGCAGCTAGAGTAACCTATGTTCAAGTAATATTAAACTGAAATTGTCAGACTGAAAATCCCATGTTAACAGACATAAAACCAAGCCTGAGACTTTTCCTCTGGTTTCAGGAACAGCTTATTATATGTGGCTGAAACACAAATATTTTTGATGTATTATTTATTTTTTCAGTTATCCTAATGTTTTGTTGTAGGAGTTTTTTTTCCTTTGGTCATTTTTTCACCTTGGAGAGAGCTAGGGACTTGACTAGTCATTGTTTTCCGCATACGTGCAGTAGATTTTGTTGTCATGCTCTAGCTCAGTGATCTTCTGTTTGAGTTGCAAACTATAAAGGGTAACATTTAATCTCTGTGTTCTCTTTTGCCAGGCCCAACTGACATTTGTGTTAGTGATTTTTGTTGGTTTTTTCCCCTACCCTTTTACACTTTGATTTTTTAATGGAATCGGAACATCACGCCTCTAACTTCCTAACGGAGTTAAAGAACGGCACTTCCATTTCTAAAATAATTTAACTATATGAAAACTGTAGGGCAAAACTGATTTCAAGACACAGTATTCTACTGATGATATATTGTATGACCTTTTGCATCATTATTGTTGAAATACGGAAATTGAAGGAGTATTTCCTGCACTGATTTAACCACAGGTACAAAACATTAAACACTAAGTAAGGATGCTTTCTTAAGTAAACAGAATCTTTTCAAATAACAGGTTATCTGGATGTTCCTGTTACAATAACTCTTGTGCTTCCATCTTGAAGCACAAATGGAAAGGATTTGTGTTAAGGTCTGCATAATCGCAGGTTATTCGTAGTACAGCTGTTCCTGGGACCTACTGTTCTGATCATCATCCCACTGAATTTGCACTACTATACACGATGAGCAAATGTCTTCCGTGAGGAGGTGGTGATTTATAAAGATTAGACAGCCTGGCATTCTGCAGTCCCCATTGTAAGAGTGAGAGCTGAGAGGAACTGAACGACTTGTTGAAGGTCAAATGCAAAACCTATGTCAGAACTGAGAAATTAGTGCGCGTATCGTTTTGTGATATGGTGGCTTCCTGCCCCTTCCATTTCTGCTGGCTTGGAAACAGTGGAGGCAGGGCCACCATTGTAGCAGGAATAATATAAAACAACAATCTTTGGTGTGTGATAAATGAGCACAGTGACTCAGGAACCAGCCACAGAAATCCACAAAATATCAGAGTTATGCCCCTAGGTTGCTGACACTGCATCCTTATCTTCAGTAGAGTGCAACATAGCCAAAATTATCTATTCATACTGGAATACTTCTTTATATCTTTGCCCCAAAATGAAGGAAGCAAGGTTCAAAGTGTAAAATTTCAGAAAACAGCAGAAATGTGTAATAGTTTCCTTGAAAACCAGCTTCTTTCTATTTCCTTTGCCCACATTTGTTAGTGGTAGAAGCTAGACCCGACTCTGAAGAATGCCTGTCTCACCGAACTTAAGTACTCATCCAGAAGAAGCAGGACAGAAAGAGATAAGTAGCCTCCCATCTCCATGTCATATTTTGCAGTTACAACCTCCACCTGTGCTCTACTTGAAAATGGCGTCTAACATAAAGATTTCAATTCAGTATCTGGAGCCCCTGCCTACTGCTTCAAAACAAGTAAGAGCAGCAACATCATGGACAGAACTTGGAAGGGTTCGTCGACCTTTTCCTACATTTTTTCCTACATTTCCTTTTGTCCTACATGACTCTGGGCAAGTTGTTTTACCTCTGGGCTTCAGTTTGCCAAGCTGCAGTGGGACACCAATAACTTTGAGCTAATTGGTGAAGTGTTTTAAGACCTGCTAAGAGATTAAAAGTGCCATAGGGAGCACAGGCATATTGAACAGCAGCCACAGTTATCTGTGATACTTATTGAGACTTGTTCCATTAAGAACATGGTGGTGGTTGCTGTAGCGTGTGAAACACTAGATTAATTGGGAATATATCATGAGAACACCTCTATGATTTTGCTACAGGAAATTTGACAGTGTTTGTGAGCTTTATCTAGTTGTGGAGCAAAGGAAGGAGAAGGATGCACAGCTCTTATACGGTGTAAGTAATGATGGGCTTGACTAGGGAAGAAAAATAATGCAACCACTTAACTCTTTGATAAATCTGCGCAGAGCTGTTTGAATATGAACAGTTGTCAAGTATTAAAGCAAGGACTTGATAAGGGGTTTTAGCAACTTCCACTCTCCTTGTAGAGCAACAGGTGACTTTGAGGAGACATGGGGACTTTCAGAAGTGACTATCTACCATACCAAGCAGAGTGATAGTCTAAGGCAATAAAATATCCTCCAGGTCACTTTTGATGTAGAGGATGTGTGGCAGTTTCCACCTTGACAGCGACTCATTAGGTATTGCTGGAAGGAAGTGACACAGTCAGGAAGCTACTTCAACCTCTCTCTTTCTTATCACGTTAGCCATTGGGAAGCAATTTTCTTTTATTATTTTGTGTTCCTTAGAGATGATCTGATGATCATAAGGAATAAAGAGAAAAGATAAGGAATAAGGAGAAAAGGTTTTGTGTTTTTCTACCCCCTCTCCCAGTATTTGAAAACTATTTTCCCAGGCTCAGTTCTGATAATACCAGTATCTATACTATGTATCTCAAATATTAGGAAGTCCCCCACAAGCTATGTTCTGTTCAGGATCACTGAACAGAACTTTCCCCTCCGCAAATGTTATGTGTGTATACAGTTAATCTTTAGTGTTAAAAATAATGTTTTAAATCTCCTGAGAAAGTTTTGATGAACCTTTCCGGTCACTCACTGCAACACTTCAATTTTAGTTCAATAATTTCTAATCAGCTGAGATTGCTTAGCAAATTTCACACAAATATGTGTGGGATTTTTTCCTGTAGATACAAAATAAGAGTTTATTTCTATTGTCAAACGGCAAGTAAATTTTGCCACATCATTACTAATCTTTGTATTTTCTTGATGAGTCTACAATATATGACAATAAGTTTGTTATGGAAGGGAGATCTAGGAGGTGTGTAATTCCCATGATTTGTTCCCCTGGAGCATTCCTGATTATTGATACATTCTGTCAGTTAAGATTTACATCATTGATTAGTGTGATTTAGAGTGTCATGGCTTCACATTCTTCCAGCCTTTCTAGCAAAGCAAGCAATTTAAAGTCATTGCATGTGATACAAGATTTCAAAGCAGTAATTCAGCTGCAGTGTTATGTTTGATCCAGTGTTTACTGCCTACCTACTGTAACAACTGGCAGTTTATAAACTTAGAGATTAAAATGATGAGAGCTTTAGAAACTCATATAACAATAATGAAGTACTGTGTGAATGCCTGTGATTGTTTTTTTCCTGCAGTTTTCCTCAGCATGTTTTCCTCAGAGGTATTTGGCAGATATTGGGAATGTGTGCCCAGTCCGTGAAGTGCAGATCAGCTACCATAATCAAGCCAGAGAGAGTTCAGAGTTGGAGGGTTTGTTCATGTCTGTCTCCCAGATAATTTCATGCAATCTGAATACCTGCCTATCTGCATCACATCTCTGCTCAAAGGGTGTAAGTGAACTGCATTTTTATTTCCTCCAAGCTTCATAGTTTTTTAGATTATTACTGGATGTTGTATTGGCTAGGGCTTAAGAGTGCCACAAATTATCACAGTCAGAAATGAGACACCGGAGTGGATGGACTTCAGGTCAGACTGTCAAGCAATCTTTAATTCTACCTACGTCCATGCTGTTCAGGAACGAGACCGGACCTCTCTGATTCTGCCACTGGACTTAGATTTTCATAGTCCTGAATTTTCATAGTGGAAGTTGTTTAAAGGATTGTCTCAGCTGGAGCTGTGCCCTGGCTTATCAGATATTACATTACTACTCTTTCCAGAGAACTGAAATTTCCCCAGGTCCTTTCATGCAGCCTATCTGTAACACACCTGTTGACATGAAAACAGAAGTTTAAAAAAATGTAATTCATAGAAAAGTCTAATTATTTGTGACATTTCATCCATCATGTCCTAAGCTTCTCCAGAGGAAAGTAGTAACATTTCGTCTCCTTGACAGCAAACAACACACTGACGAACTGAAAAATGTTCTGCTATATTTCAAACTGCAGCATTTATGAGTAAAGAGCAAGTGCAAAATAAATAGCAAGAGTAAAGAGCAGGAACCCACATAAGTAGGGGGCAGAAGCTTGGAGAGCTTTCTAAAAGCTTTCTCTTGGCTTAAAAAAAAACAAAACACAAACCTTCAAAAATAACCAGAACATTTCAGGGTAAGCAGTCTCTTGGATGGAAGCTATAGAAATGCCACTCAGCCCAATCTGCATTGGCTTTCCCAATGGCTCTTATGAGGAGATGCCTTGGGTGGATGTAGCAGCATAGTGCAGCTCTACAGAACCAGACTGAAGATGGACTGTAAACAGGTTTTTAGGATATTCCCTAACTCCCCATCCCCAGCATTTCAGCACTGCAAAAGAAGCGCTTCTGTCATCTAAAGGGAAGAAAGCAGAGCAAGACTCTGCCCTCCTATTTATTCCTTTCTGAACATGATACCTAAGCACCTGAAAGATTCCTGTTTATTCCTACCAAAACGGGATGTTTCTGAATGCTCCCTTTGTAACATGCCAAGTTAGGAAATTCCCTGTAATGGCATTTCCTCTCTCGATGTCCTTCTCTCCCTTCCTCCGCACCTCCCCCGCCCCATTACTGTTAGGCTGGAATCACATTTTCGCAACCATCTGTTCGTGAACAACCAGTCTCTTCCTCCATGGTTCTTGTAGTCCTGCTTCTGGATACAGAAGCCTCTGCTCCAGAGCCTGCAGGTCTCTCCCACTTCAGCAAAACCAGCTTGATTCACCCAGATGCCTTTGGACATTTGGATTTAACTCCTACTGTTTTCCTGAGATCTCAGGTCTATGACACACACTGTTTCCATCCATTGATGGAGTGTGAAGGTCATCAGCGTTGGCATGTGCAAACAGCTCTTCAGCAGTTTTTCAGGCCATTACTGTATCGTGTTGGCAGATCTCGTGCTCTCCAAACTTTGTCATTTAAACAAACATTTAAGCAAAGTAGTGCAACATCCCAAAGTAGGGTATCAATCAAATCTTCCATCTCAGAAGTCTAATGAAGAATAATAATGAGCTTGAGAATTTTGAAGTTGTTTGTATGTTCCTTCTTCTCTGATCTCTTGTTTTAGAAGAAATCCGTACATGCAGAAGCTATTGCACAGTATTTCTCTTATTAACTTTGAAAGGCTGTGATTGTTCTTTGAGGAAAACACAAGTTTATGCATCTATTCCTAATCTCTCACAGGGTGGAGGCTCTTTTATTTCCATTCTTTTTCTTCTTTTTCCTTTTCTGTTATGCACACACAAAATAAACCTCAGGAGTACATCATGAGCTGAGCTGTATTTTCTGTTTATTGCCACCAGGTTAATAACAGTAATGGTGCGAGGAGAAAATGAAGTGTTATGTAAAATCCTGCATTGCAGATTTTGGTGCTGATGCAAAGAGCTCAATAAAGTGTAACACTTTAATCATGGAGATAAAAATCACACAGCAGCTTCACAATCTTCCAAGATGCAGAGCCTTGAGACAAAATAGAAGTGGGAGAGAAAGAGAAACCAGCAATATTATTGAGTCCTAGAAAAGTTAAAGAAAAAAATAAGCCACTTTCTTTTCATGTGATGCTTTGATTCAGTCTTTGTATTCACAAGATAAACAACTGAAAATGTGTATATATGAATTTCCCGGTATTAGAGAGAGCAAAATGCCACAGCCTTATACACAACTCAGTGACATTTACAGGAACCTGAAAACCTTTAAAAAAACAAAGCAAACAACTCCCTCCCCACAAAAAAATACCCAAACCCCCACAAAAATACTCACAACAAACCAAAAAAAACCACCACCAAACCCTCCCTAGCATGGAATGATGATATTTTTTGTTGGTTTCAAGTGGGCACGCAGGCTGGCACAGTTCTAGCTATGGTGGTCCTAAGTACAAATTCAGCATGCTAGCACAGGAGAGGACTCACTTTTGGCTGAGTATCTCTTTGCTGTTACTGAACTTTGTGTCTCTGTTGCCCATCGGCAGTTTAAGATTACAGTCCTGTCAAATGACTGTACCTGACGTTGTAGGTTGTTGGCTTGTAGGGTTATTTGGAGGGGGAGGAGGGGAAGGGAGGAAGAGAGAGGGAGAAGAGGTATGTGAAGATGATCTCTCTGGAACAGGGAAATTTGTGAATATAATGGCATGAAGTACTGTGTGAGATATTTGGGACAGCGCTAAGGAACATATATCCTTGAGCTGGACCAGTTGCTGTGAGGCTTCTGACTGTAGTTGTGTGCCAAGTTTATTTCTCCTTGAAAAGTGTTTTGAGAAAAGTCCCTTTTCTGCACAACTTGGCTATTGAAAAGAATATAAGGATATTATTTGTTGTAACAAACACAAAATATGTGGAAATAGATAGTCTAGGGCCAAGAAGAATGTCTCAGGTAACTCGCAGAAGTGTCACATGCCTTTGCTCCTAGTACCTGAAAACAGAATAGCTGAATATATGGTAGGGATCTGCATTGTGGAGCCCAGCGACCACCTGACCTCCTGGGAAGATGTTTCTTCACTCCAGGAGGGTGCAGTGCCAGCAAAGAAACCATTCCAGAGACGTAACACATTCAGCATGAAATATCATTTCGTTTTAGTTGGCCCTTTGGGGATGAGTTGCTCATTACTTGGAGGAGCCCAGCAGCCTCCTGAGCTGGGCTGTCTGGTATTTGGACAAGCAGCAGGAAGGGGGAAGGGCCTCAGCTTTACTGTGCGTTTTCCATTGGCCCCATTCTGGCCAATGCTTACACGTTTGCAGTCAGTTAGCACTGCCTGTTTCAAGTTTGTTGCATAGTTACTCCCTTGGGTAAGATTCAAGGTTAATTCAAGGGCACGCTAAACCTTGCTGGGGCTTGAAGGTGACCCAGAAGGTTTAATGTTTCCGCCAGCTGTGATAGCTGTGTGCCTAAGTTTGGGACTATTGATTGAAAAACTCCTAGAGAGACAGAATCAGGCATATGTATTAATGGCTTTCAGTGTCTGATAAACTCTGTCATCACTGCTTACCCATGATATGGCCATCATAAAGAGCGCCTGATTACATGGCTGGCTCAATCCGTATAGCATGAAAACTGACATTTTATATTACTTTATATCCTCTTGTCCAGCTGAGTTCACTTGTGTGGAATTAACAGATGTCAGATTTGGACAATATGGCCATGGATGCCATGAGGAATGTGTGTAAATAAACCAGCCTTTGTGTAGTATTGTTAGAACAGGTCATGGTAAGAGATGGCAAAGAAAGGGAATGTTTCACAGAACCCTGTAATACTTTCTTGGTGGATTTTCAGGAGAGCTGAGGGTGAGTCAAGCTGAGATCACTTTGGAAACTAAAATCTTATACTAAGGGTTATCTGAAGTAAAAAACTCCAGCTTTTTTTCTGAGATATGTCCATGATATGTCCATGAACAGCATCTGCTTCCCCATGGTGTGTTAAAACACTCATTACAGCAGCTGTATTAACGGCATAGTCATCTCTACGTTATCTTATACTTCACGGTAAGGGACCAGGTAGGCTTTAATTACCGGCATGCCTTGAAAGACAGCATATCTGGTAGCCTTGAGCTTATCCATGTCATTGAAGGGACTGTAGTTCTCGGAAACCTGCCGCATCGTGTCAGCAAACCTTTTTGCTCTTGAAGATTGCAGGCAACTAGATGGATTTGAAAAGCTGCCTTTTAAGGACAAAACCAACCAAAAACAAGGTGCTGCAGGTGTTGAACCAAACCTCAGCACAGGCTTTTGCCTAGATGGGAGGTTCATCTGGAGTCTCTGCTCCTACACCTGGGTGATCTCTCAGTGGAAGGCAAAGGAGCATGGGAGGAAACCACCCACCTTGGCTTCACATGCTAGATCTGTGACTGGAGTGGGCAGAAGCCTATAGAGAGTATCACAGAGCACAGTTGGCCTACAAGAATGGACGTAGCTCTAGAGATAGGAGTTTGGGAAAGAAGGAATCGTTTACTTGAGCAGACTCCTCACATTCATCATGAATACTACAGCCAGATAGTACTCAAGTCTCAGTACTCCAGATGAAACTAGATGCTCTTTGTTATTCAAGGAGAAAGGTGACACTTGTTCTTCACACATTGTTATGGCTGGCTCAATTAAAACCGTTCTTATCTCAGCATAAATCTGAAATTCAGAACTGGGAAGATATTCCCATTCCCTTGCATTTTTCGTTTGCCCCCACCCCTGCACAGAGCAATTCTGTATGAGTCATCCAACTGATTCTTTGGGTGGGGGGACAATATAGGAACAGCTCAACAAGCTGATTGAGCTGGAAAAACGACAAAAGTCCAAATGGTGGTTGTTTGTCTGTGGGAGAAGTGGAGAGGATAGAGTTTTTGAGGCTGTTCTTGTAGCCCAGAAACATGTATGTGAAAACAAAGGGTCAGTCCACAATGGGGCTGTGACACCTTCTCTGAAAGAAAAGTCTGGCAATGGGGGTGAATGCATTGGAATTAATTAATGCAGGTAATGTTTTTAGGTTGGGAAGTGCTAGAAAAGCTAGCACCATTTATTGCAGAAACAATAGACTTTTTCTGTTTGTGAGTGTGGCAAAAAGTAGAACTTGCCAAAGACAGCGGCACCAATGATGAGTGAATATTAGAATGTACTTTGTGGTAGCAATGTCATGATTAGGATAGCTTCTATTCTTGGGAGACTAGAAACACCCTTTGCAACTTAAAAAAGGAGCAAGTCAGTGATTTCCTTGTGCTGGCTACATAGTGATAGCACTCTCACCTCCCAGGCATTTAAATTTTTGTCTGTGTGCCTTTTCCAAACGTTATTACTATTTCTTCTGTTTTTAAAATACAGCCAGACCATTTTTACTGGGGCTAGTGGTGATTTTTGGTTGTATTTTTTGTATGGATTTCACTCAGCGTAACACATGAGACATAGTTAAAAGCAATTAACATCAAACACTAAAAAGGGCTGACTGGATTTGTTGTTAACCTTTTTTTAAAAAAAATATGAGGTTACTTTTTGCCTGTCTCCTTTTAACAGCTCTATGTTAGAAAAAGTCAAGAGAGGGACAATCCAGCTCAGAACTGAATGAGCTACTACGGTACATCATCTGTTACTCCTGGTGTGCCTCAGTGAGACAAAGTGGTTAAAAATGTTGCTACTCCTTTCTCTGGACCAGGGTGGCATTCTCTGAGCATGTTGCTTGCAAGTCTACTTGTTTGATTATAACCAGGGAGTTATCAGTATTAATTTTCCTTGCAAAAATAGAATAAGAAAAAAACTTAAAAAAAATAAAGAAGGTAATTGAGGCAAGCTTTAAGGTTCATCACAGTATTTGCTTCTACTTCCATTCTTTTACAATGCTTTTAATATTGTACAATTATGGACTTGTTTTAAGTCTTCTTTTTTATTCTTACAAGCATACCGCCTCACATCTGCAGTAGGTCCAGCAATGAAAACAGGGCTATTGTAGCACTGAAATCTCTGCAATTGCAGTGATTTTCAGTTGGATAGTGATGCACTGTACATCTGGAAAGGTAGTTCTTGTCCTCAGGGAACTGTATTTGGCATAATTTCCTCCTTGGGACCAGGGCACAATAAGATCACAGCTTCTCCTGGTCTCAGCTGTCGAGCAAATCCTTGTCAGGCCTAATAGCCAGTGCTCTTTTCCCCTTGATCATCTGGGCTTTGGTCATTGCCGAGTTGGACATTGTTCACTAAATGAATAGCTCCCAGAATGCAAACTTCACCTGTTATCGTTCCATTTCGGAAAACTGAGAGTTTTTAGTCTTTTGTACTCTGCATTCAAGAGATGAGAGGGAAAGAAAAAAGCCACCTAAATGCCTCCATTTAAATGTAAATTTTGACTTTTTACGTCTGACAAAGCAGGGTGTTTGTTTTTATAAACAATATATATATAAATAAAAGCCATGGAATTGAAAGAACAAAACCTCCTTCTTGTTGATATATTTTCCACGTAGTAATCTTTGCTCTCATCATGTTATGTATTCTTCTGTTTCTTTTTACTTTAAAACTAATTTTGCTGTAAGAACAAGAACAGGAGATCGTTAGGAGGAAATACTCTGGTGCTGGCTTGTGCAGAGAAAGCATGCCATCTGCCTAATGTGTTTCATCCTGTGTCAGTCTAAGATGTGTTGTTTGGGCTTAACATGCCAGTCACTAGCCTAGAAAGAGTGCAGGCAGCAGCTCTGACACATATCCTGGCTAGGGCTCCAAATCCTTCCTGCTTTTCAGAGACTACACTCATTGCGAAATAGGCCACAGAATTTTGGGCCGCAGGTACAATTCTTATCACTTTCTGTGTGTGCATTAGAGTCTAAGAGGCATTTGTGCAAGGAACTGAAGTGGTTCGAGATATATTGTCAGTTTTCGCAATATCACACTGTTACGAAGCAAAAGCAAAGACCCAGCCTGAAAGTGAGTTATTTCAAAGAGGTCCATCTGCTGGGTTGGAGGAGCTGGTGATTGAGGGTGTGGTGGTGTCTTCTCAGTGGTAACCACACAGTCCAAGCTTCACTCTTATCTGCTGTGTTAAGGAAGAGCTGGAGAAGCCATTTGGCATAGCATCACACCGACATGCACCTGAGTCCCAAAAGCAGAAGAGTCATGTGGTGGAGCCTTCTTTGCTCTGAACTGGCAGGTCTCTACTGTCTGTCCGTCTGTCTGTCCAGAGGTGGGACAGAACAAGCTCAGCATCCGTCCCTGCTCAACTGTGCAATGTGGACCTGGCTGGCTGCAGGGAGAGGGCATGTTTTGGGGCTCAGTGTGTGGTGAGGTTTCAGAAATGGGACTGCTTTCTGTATCAGTTGTTTCCTTTTTAAGTCACCGAATTCTTGCCTGATAAACGGATGGCACATGTCTCAGCTGAGTAAATGTAGCTGGTCATATTTTGTTACACTGTGTGTAATAAAGACTTTAGCTTATTTTTTTATTAAGAAGAGAACTTGGCAGACAGCTTTAAATGTCTGCCTAAGGACAAAACGAACTGAGTTTTGTAGATAGCTGCTTTTTTTCTTAATAAATAAATAAATGGAGAGATTTTTATGTTGATAATAAAAATAACTAATGCAGAGCTTTTTCCACTAGTGCCTGGAGACATGGACAGATGTGGGATTTTGAAGGGATAAAGAATTGAAATCTGTTGGCAGGTAGTTGCTATAAAAATGACTATCATTTCTGCCTCTTATTATAGCCCAGCATTCAACAAATGTAGAGTCTCTGAGAAAGCTAATGATGACAGGATCAGGTTCCAACCATCAGAGATAGCAGAAACCTCCCCCCTTCAGAAAAATCTAAAGTTAAAGGGAAGTGGTTGGGGGAAAGCTGGGAGCTTTATTAAAGTAGACTTCCGGACTTTCTCCGACTCACAATGTGGTGCGTGGGAGCATGGAGGGGAGGAAACTGCCAAGGAAACTGAAGAAACAGAGCAAGTTCACTGAAAGTTTGGTTTGCCCATGAGTTGTCTGCTGAAGTTTTGTGCCATCACTTGCTGCATCCAGAGAACTTTCACTACACTGCTGTTGGATGTCGTTGGTTTCTGTCTTATTATGTGGCCTGCTGTTGGAATAAGAGGGAAAACCTTCTTTTCTCAGTTTTACCCACCTGATTCTTATGCCATTCCACTGTGCAGGGAGTGAGCGAGTGGCCATGTGGTGCTGAGCTTCCTACCAGGGTTAAATCACAACAATACTGCTTCACAATGCAATCATATTGTCGGGCTGATCTCCTGAAGCAGTCATGGGATCATAGAACAGTTTCGGCTAGAAGAGACCTTCAAGATCATCGAGTCCAGCCTTTTCCTAGCCCTATCAACACCACTAAACTATGTCCCTCAAAGCAACATCTACCGGTGTCTTAAACACCTCCAGGGGTGGTGACTCAACCACCTTCCTGGGCGTCAGTACCATGTATCAGAATTGGTCTAGTGTTTGGTGACTCAACCTGAAAACAGACCATCAGTGTTGATGCAGCCCTTTGGAAAACAAAGACCAGATGTTGATCTGATATATTTACAGTTCAGATCAAATTGCTTTGCTGTCCATTATAGACAACTGTAACAGTTACAGGGGAGAAAGATAATGAGAAGATTAAAATATTTCTCTGACACAAACACACACAGACACACTTACAAAGGTATGTATATGCACATATAGAAGAAAAAGCAGACAAAAGAATCCTAAATCTCTAAGTCAACCATTGGCAACGTGGGTGAACTGCTGTACCTTTGTTTAGTTAGACCCTGGTGACTCCTCTTGAAATTTTCACTCTGAGTATTTCTTCTGCCACTTTGCTGAATCTTGAGTCCCTGATGTTCTGCAAGACCTGAATATTCTTTCTGCAGGAAATGGTAAAAAAGCACAATATGTGCTTTCAGGGGATGCACTGTCTTTGAGATCTTGTGACTTCACTGGCAGGCACAGTTAGTGGCTCTGTTGTAGGGTCTGACAGGCAGAACACAAGGGGATATTGCCTACAGCAATGTGTTTACCTATTGGCCAGTGTGGGAAGGGGAATACTGGAGGAAAGAATTTTCAGATACAACTGATATGCACCTTTTAAAATGCATGATATGTTGAGCTTTCAGTTGTAAAAGCAGATCTTTCCAAAATGATCACTGCATTTTAGCTTTTATAGCACTGTACAGATAATAAATACTGCTAGATGTAAAGCATAGAGAAAACATTCTGCAGCTTGGTACAAAATGCTATGCTGATCTGTCTCTGAGTAGGTCAAACACAAGAAAATCTGTTCTTTCAGTTGTGGGTGAATCTTGTGTCAACAAGAGAATATCAGGGACAATTCTTTTTTTAAAATCGTTTTTTATTATTATTTGTTAGCATGCTGTCCCTCTCCTCAGTGGCTATGTCTGATGTATAGTCCCCAATCTCTTCCAGTATTCATGTGTTCCTGTTTATCAACTTTCACTTTTATCTCGTACTTGGATGTGGTTGTTGCCTGCACTGAGTACAGGGAAAGAAAATAAAGATGCAGCTTGCAAAGGAACAGAATAAGACTGAGGAGGTTTGCAGTTTGCATGAAGGTATGGGGTTTTTTTCTTACTCCACATGGATCTGGGTAGAATACTAACAACACCTACAGATCCTCTCATAGGTCCAACTAACCAGTTTTTCTGGATGTGTTGTTCAGAGGCCAATATCAGAAACTTTACATGTGTAAAATGAACATTTACCTTTGATGTCCAGCTAGTAGTTATCATTGGTTTAGGGGCTTCTTGACCTGAAAGCTTTTAAAAGTAGACAGTTTACACTGTAAAAATAATCATACTTTTCACCACAATCAACACCTTTGTGTTTTAAAAACTACAGAAGTCTCATTCAGCAACATAAGTTAAGGGCTAATTGGAAAAGAACAACCGTGATGGTGCATCAGACCCAAGGTCTATTTGGCTCAATATCCAATGACCTATTGCAGATGCTGACAGATAGACTAAGAGCAGGGTAGAGCTTCTGCAGATGTGTAATTAGGGGATTTTCTGATTGAGAAATTGTGCCCACTGCTTATAATGTAATCTAATTGATCTTTGAGTTCATCTGTATTTAGATAAAAATGTGGTAGCAGCGAGTTCTGCAGTATATAAGCTAATGTAAAAAAAACCCCAACACTTTATTTTCTTTGTCTTACGTCTTCTGCCCAATGACTTTATATTCTTCCAGCTGTTACTGATTTAGTAAGAAAAATAGTGAATAATGCCATATATTATCTGAGAGAATGGAAAAAGTGGTTGTTATAGAGTTTGATCTGACTACACACAACTTATCCAATTATAATAGCTCCTATGAAATTAGGAGTCATAGCTCCTTGCCATTGTTTTTGAGTCTACAGCTCTTTGCTTTTGTAATTGGATGAGAGGTAGGCAATGTCTTTGGACCTTATCTGTGTATTTGCAAACTAAAGACTGTACCTTGGCCAGAAGGTTCTGCAGAAGTATAATTAAAAGCTATTGGTAAAACACAAAACTATTAATACTGCTATGAAGTGAATAGCTAAGCAAGAATTCTTTAGCTTAATATAGTTTATGGTGTATAAGCGGCAATTAATGATGCCTTTTTTTAATGATGGCATTAAATGACTTGCATATCTGCAAGTGACTGTCTAAGCAACAGTACCGAGGAGTGCTGAAAGCCTTGATACAGTTACTGGGAGCCTTTCAGCTGAGCAACCTTAGAGAACCAGGCCAGAACCAAACTGAATTATACAGTGAAAACACAGTAGTTTATATATGTCTGGGTTTTAACCCAATTTTCTCCCTTTAATTATCAGAATAAGGAACAGTTACTGCCTCAGCTTTTTTTCTTCCTTTTTCTCTTTCTCAGTAGTAGGGTTCCTTCCCATTCCCAAGAAGCTGTTATTCTCTTACCACAATTCTTCACTCTCTTTTCTGAAGAGCTCTCTTTCTGTAGATCCAATGCTGTTCAGTAACAGACAAGTGAGCAAGATAGGATTCACAGAGCTTGTTCTGTGGGGTGTGTACAGTGAGGATGTGCAAGTGAGGTCTGAGATGGGCAAAGCCAAGTAAGATCAGCAAAGTTTAGGGTGAGGTGACACCCCAAGTCTCAATCCAATCCCAATGCTTTATTGTAGTTATTCAGGCAACTGGAGACTTCAGAGTTTGCAAAGGTCAAAACCCATATTGCCGAGCGTATGTGCATTTGCTACTATATGAGGGAGAGAGAAAGGATGAGACAGAACGATGACTGTCCTTGTTCAGACTCACCCTTCTACTTTTGGCTTGGGGTCAACCTGAAAATCCAAAGAGTGTGTTTCCTAGTTCCTATTCATTTAGGGTAAAAATTATACAAAAATTTTCCATGCAGCTGACCCAAAAGTCTTGTCTAAGCTTGATCTGAGTCTTAACATCGTCTCTTTGGCCCCTCTCTAATTTAATATGCATTTGAACATAAGCGGCTCCTTGATAGAGCCTTTCACCTCCAGGTCACCCTTTCAAATCCAATTCAGGCCTGTCGTGACCAAATGTCACTACCATCTGACAGCTCTTCTGTGTCCTGTGTGAATTGTTGGCTTCAGTCCAGTAACTGGTGGACAGGTGCCTAAATTGCAAAAAATGCCAGAGCTGACACTAACTGGGTGTCTCTTCAGAGGGTCAAAGAGTGGATCAGCCAGGCAGATGAATTAATTCTTAACTTGTACATACTGTGATGCTATATATCTTCAAAGTGCTTTACAAACATTAGCTAATCCTGAGGAGGTGTTGTTGTTGCTGCACTGGCAGGTGAAAGAAGTCTCAGAGTATAGTTCCTTTCAGGGATACTAATGGGCACACCAGAGCAGGGTATAAGCTCGTTGAAGTGGATCCCATGTTCTTCTGTGGATAAAAGCATCCCATTTTGAGACAGGCAAGAAAGCCGTGTTGATGGACATGCCATCCTTTATACTGTATGAATCCATGGAATCAACAGAAGTCTCTTCACTATCCTCTTTTCGGCATTAATGAATCGTGCCTATCATTAAGAGGTATCATTGCTTGAGAACTTGCTGTGTAACCAATCGGTAAATAATTATTTTTGAATTGCAACTGAATTAGAGTGGTTCATTCCAAACAACAACAACTCTTGCAGTGTCAAGAAAATAATCTAAAAAAATGCATGAAGTGTTATGAAGAATTGCTGGAAGGTCCTGCAGAGTTAGCAGTACATCAGTGTTTGGAAGCTGCTTCTGCAAGGGACACTTAAGACATTATCAGATTCTGTAAAGGTGTCTACAGGAAGAAGGAGAAATTGGCTTTTGTGCTTCATATCAGTGAGAATAAGAGTGGTTCTAAACTGGCATTTTCCGTTGTCTGGAAGGAAGACGAGAAATGTATTTTGTTTTGTTGGGTTTTTTTGGTTTTTAACCTTTAGATTTTTTTCAAAAACAGTAGACCACTTTTCTACTAATAATCTCTTATGTAAATAATTGGTGTTGTTGTCATGGTGTTTGCAAAGGTGACTGGAGCAGGTGGTCCATGAAGTGGTGTATGGAGGGAGAACATTGTTGTCCCTACGGTTATAAAGGGGTAGAAATAGTCCCTCTAATAAGGCATGGTTTACATTATCAGCAAAACTGGAGATGACTCTGTAGGACTGACTTGCTAGAGGTTATAAAGAATGACAGAGGAAAATCTTCTGGGAAGTATTTGACTTTTTTTTTTTAATTACTTTTTTTAGGGTTTATGCTGACCCTTTCAAGTTTTGTGAAAAAAAATATGAGGAGAAGGTCGATGTAAGAAAAAGTATTTGGGTAAAATTTATCTTACCAGGTACCCAAATATTTCAAGGGAAGCTTGAAAATGTGAGCCATATGCAGACAGTTGGAATTCCACCTCATGTTCCCTTGCGCATCTCTAAAGAGCAATTCAAGGCACTGGGCAGAACTCCATACAGCCAAAAGGGCCTGGATTGGTTCTCTCTAGCTGAACATAGACTGCTGAATATGTTATGCTAAATGGTCAGTGTTCCTTTATTTTGCTTATTGGCACACTGTGCTTTTGTTTTCTGGTGTCACCACTGTAGACCTTGCCAGAATATCCAAGTGTGAGATACAGAGTGTATATCAAAATGGATATATTTGAGACCCACGCAGAATTTTCTCTGGAGAGATTCTGGACCTGAGGAAGAATCAAAGAGCTGGTCTTAGGGGAAGTTCTGAATCATTTCTGAACTAAAAGGGGGAAACTGCTTATGCCAAATAGTGCCAACTGTTGTATGTCCATTTGCTTCAAATAGTGGTGTCCTGGGTTTGAGCTAAAACCCAGTCCTATTTAGTGATTTTTACTTTTCAGTTTAGTGTCTTCTAAAAGGCTATGTTTTCTGAAGTTAGCAGCATGGTTTTGCAGTCGGTGTGTGCTACTAGCAGTGATAACACCTGATGTTTGCAGTTACTGCCGGAGAGTGGTATGCAGAAAGGCTCAGTGACCAAGGCCACTGCTGGCTCTTGTGTGCCACGCTGGGAGTGCCGGGTAGTAAGGGGGGGTCACAAGGAAGTAAAAGGTGGCACCTCTGGGGGATAATAGACAGGACAACTGACCAACGAGAGTATTCCATCCCATATATGTCATATTTAGTATAAATTGAGCGATCACGAGAGTTTCGGCCCCTTTTTGCCCTTTTTGCCCTTTTCTTCTTTGCCCTTTTCTGCAATGGCTGGTGTTCAGAGAGGACTCCATCTGACCACCTGCTTTTGATCTGGATCCTGAGTTCCCGAATCCAGCTCCCTGTATCCAGCTCCCCGCCGCTGCCGCTGAGCCTGGGGCTTCCCAGTGCCCCCTGTTCTGCAGCATCAGTGATGATTGCTGCCGGGGGAGGGAGTCAGGTTTGATATGGGGCTACTATCTACAGTTGTATATAATTCTTTACTTTTATCATTGCAATATTATTTCTATTATTGTTTCATTAAAACTGTTCTAGTTTTTTTTCTTCTCTAACCCGAAAGTCTCTGTGCTTCGTTCCCTTTTCCTTCCCATGTGGCGGGGGGAAGAGGGGGTTAGAGAGCATCTGTCCGTGTTAGAGGCTGGCCCAGCCCTAACTCACGACAAGTGGTTTAGCAGTAAGAGTGCAAAGTCTGCCTGGAGGCTGTTATGTTCTCTACCATTAATGACAAGCCATGGTTTTAGCGGCTTGTGAAAAAACATTGCAAAGAGTTTATCCCATCCCCTGTATGAAATATTGGAGTGAAGAAGGCTTTTTGGATGCGCTCTCTCTCTAAACCAATTGCTGTGCCTAAGAATTAATAAAATCCATATTGAAGTGACAGCTGGTGGACAGAGCTGGCTTCTTCCTGCATCACTTGTCTCTCTAGTGGCTCATGTTCTGGGCTCAATGCACATTTATCCTTTTATTACGGCATTTATTGATTCTTATTTATTTATTTATTTTGTAACTTTGATTATATCAGCACTAGCTATTAACATCATCCTTTTCTTTTGCTCTTTAATTATGGACCTTCCAAGGGCATTCAACTATTGAAATAAAAATGCAGACAAGTGAGAATATATTTTTCTCAAAACTTTACATGGCATCGTGAACAAGTTTCCAGTTCATGTGCTACTTTGACTATTTCATATCTTGACAATATATGTGAGCTCTTATTCTTTTTCCATTATTCCTTTCACTTCTCCCCCTTCTAAACTTGTATATGTATTTCTGAATCTGCCAGAAACTTTAGACTGACTCAGGAGAACCATGGAAAGTGTGTGTCATAAAGGCAGGGATTCAAATGAACTTTAGAGAACAAATTGGTTTGCTTATTTATTTATTCTGGTTTTATGTGATAAGTGGCAGTTTTATGTGGTAAGAGGCAAAGACCATTCTTTTCAAGGGAGAGAATGTTAACATTTGTTTTCTAGGAAGTGGGATCCAATAGTTGTCTCTGTCAGTCTAGTGAGTGGTTTCTATTTTGACACACGGAGAAAAGAAAGACTAAGGTTGCCTTTGTTTTCTCCAACTCTGTAAGATGGGTCATCCAGGTAATTACAGCTTTACTTTAAAAAGAGTGTGAGAGAGAAAATCTTTGCCGCTCCTTGTAAGCACAAAGAAAAGACGCTTGAGGGAATTAAATTGCATGATGATTTTTATAAGGCATCTGAATCATTTTGCATTCCACCTCTAAAGCAGAAAGTGATGAGTTTAATATCATATTGTAGGATGTAACCTGTAAGTCTCTTGGAAGGCAGCTATGGCATCCAGAGATGTTTGAGCCTGGTTATTCATTATTTTCTGCTTAAAGGCTGAAGCAAATGCGACTTTGAGTCTTTGAGCTACCTCTAAATTTATTCCCATTCCTATTTGTACATGCTAGTGCATTAGAAGCCATAACTGGGGTGGGTTCTGCTGTGTAGATACTGACAGATACCCCTGTGGTTTAACAGCAGATAGAGTTAGTTTATGTTTTAAATGTGTTTGTGTGTGCTCATGTAAATGCACACATACATTTATTACCTTCATTTTCCCATTAAAATTCTCTCTATCTCAGAAAGAATCAATTTCAGAAGGTCACCTCTCTGCTGATTTTTCTGAAGTTCCCAGTAGGTGACATTATATCTTTAATAAAATGTTAATTCTGTGATCCTGCCTAAATTGCAGGAGATCAGTAATTATGTCAAAATCTTCCAGAGAACCTCAACTGAAATATGAAACTTTATTCCCTAGCTTAAATTTGTAGTGTGGCAGTGGTCGAAACAGTTCCTACATGTAAAGTACTTATGAATATGTATGATTCTAAGAAGAGAGAAGAAAAAACATTATTGTTCAGGAACATACCTTAATTTTTTTGCAAAACTTGTCTGCAAACAAATTGTCAGTTACTTGCATCATGAAGTGGCAAACATCAAGTTTAACGTCCCAGTGAGTGGACTGTTATTGTCTGGTTTAAGGCCACAATATATTTGTATCTGTGAATAAACAGAATTTTTCCACATAGGAACTCATGTTATATTAAAACATTCTGTAAAGGAGAATGCTCAAGATTGATAAAATAATGAATGTGATGAGAAACGTGAAACACTGAAATACCATTCTCCTCCTATGCATCAGTGTCTCGGAGTAGTAGATCTAAGTGGCAGTTACTCTAGCAATGTTTAAAAACTTACTGAATAGGATGGATAGTTGTGAATTTGGACTGTACTCACTAGGCGGGAATATGTGAAATAGAGTTTTTTATAAGTTCAGTAGGAGGTTAAGGAACAAAGAGTAAAAAAAACCATTTGAATAGTTATTGTAGTCTCACTTAGGAAATTGCTTTTGAAATATGTTCTAATGAATGACTGGATAAATGTTTTTAAACCCTTGTCTGGGTGATGAGCTATCTGTTGAATGTCATGGTTTACAAATAAGCAAACTGGAAGCTTAGCCTTTAGGTGAAGGTGGTATCTGTGAAGGACACTGTTCCTTCACAAATAACCATTGTAACCAGATTATTGGAAAATGGTTTTGATGATCAAGAAAGATCTTTAAAGGAGTTTCAGGACACCAAGAGATTCTCTAAAGTTCTCTGGAACAATTTTATCAGCAATCATTTAGAGAGAATCTTTGGAGAGTTTAGTAAATATTCTCTAGTGATACTGTGTTACACTGGATGACTTTGATCAATTGAATACTAAGCTGAGGCTTAGATGAGCCATGTTCTGCAGGTGAATTTCTTGCTGGAGAGCCTATGGAAAGTTATCTTAGTAATCTGTGCCTGTGTCCCTTTTTGTAGACACCTTCTTCAGGAAACAATTTGATAACTATGGATGAATTAGTATGGCACAGCATAAATCATACAGTTTATGCCAGCCCATTTATTCCTATTTTTTAGGACACAAATTATACTAGTCTATTGTTACATATCATATATGTACATATCACACTGTGCTTCTCAATTACTCTATATTATCTGTCCCTACAAAGAATTCTGTCTAGTTGTTCTGAAATAAGTATGACTTAGGTCACTGACTTCTATGTGAAGGACATTCATGCTTTATAAATATCCTGTTTAACTAGATTATCTCCTCACTTCATCATCAAATCGCTGTTTTGAGACACTACAACATGTTCTGTTTTATGGTGATATGCCAGTGTGCATCTGATCTCATCAAATTCTGTGTCTGATGGGGAAAATATCTTATGAAAAATAATATTAGTTAATCTTGGTTTTAATTTTTGTATGTTTGGAGAGAAAGAAAATCCTATGTGGTATTTCATTCTGTCAATGCTAATCTTTCTCCTCAGTGCTATATCTCCGAATAGCAGATGTATGCTTTATTGCAGTGTTGGTCCTCTATAGCACAGCATAATGTTTTGGCAGGAGCAAACAATTTATTGTATTAGAGTCAAATACAATCAAATGTTCCTTTTCCTATGAAGTGTGGTCAGATATTGATATTGCATTAGGTAACATTTTAACGTAGAGGGGGCTTAATAAGATGCAATATTACTCTCTCTAGGCTGTTTAATTAAACAGTCACTGCGTATTGTACATTGGTTTTCTGCCAAGGGAAAGTAAATCTGTATCGTATTAATTTCACATACCAAATGATATTCTCCCCCCATTAGGGACTCTCTAGAAGAGCTGACACTGCTGTCACATGAACTGCATAATACAAATGCATTTTGTATTACATTGGACTGTCTTGTAGCTCAGTATTCTCCAGTAGCCTGAGCAAGCGCTGTGTGCAGATGAGATGTGACTGGAGAGCTATATGTTGTGTTTTACTGGCCAGGTTCCCTGTTTGCCACTGAGGGGTACAGGGCTAAGCATTGTAATCTCTGTCCTCCTAATAGAGCTCTTCCACATCCCCTTGTTGGGGCAGGGAGATCTGAACTGTAACCTTCTGATCACTGGAAGGGTTCTTACTGGCCCTATGGTGGCCAGGTGACAGAGGTGGGTTTGTCACCGTCTAGTCACAGAGCATCATTTGTTCAGGAGGAGAAGTTGCAACAGTTTGGGGAAACTGGGTAAACTAGTGGTATCTGCTCTGGTAGCACTTTTTACTACTGGATGTTGCCTTCTCACTGCTGTCAGTGGCACCATATGTGGTGATCAAGGTGAGCATTCACTCTTTGCCACCGATGGAAGGGGAAGTAGTATTACTTATATATGATGCAAGGAAAAAGATACATCCCTGAACTGGAGACTTGAACAATGTTTCCTTACAGAGTATTCTGACACTGAATTACCAGCCTGGGAAGGACGTAGGGAGAGCAGGCACTTCTATGTTAGGGTGTTCTCATGTTTTCTTTTTAAGTAAGAGTGGCTGCAGAATCATGTGGGAAGCTACCAACAGAGTGACATTCAAAGCACTTCCTTTTCGGAAATTGTTCTGTTGAATTCCTACTAGAAAGCAGACTAAGGCAAAAACATTTGTAGCATTTCTTCTTATAAACTGCACAGGAAGTATTGAAGTCCCATTTACACATTGCTGAGCCTGTCTTTCCTGTCAGACACCTGCATATTGTGACTTAGAACTGTGCATAGATGGAAAAGCTATGCCTAAACAGTCATGCTCTGGAATGGAAAGGTGCATATTTTTATTAGTGGCACTAAGCCCTTTAAAAAAGCGAAGAGCAATGCTTTGGCTCTATTTTGCACAGTGTCCAGTGCTGCATAAATGTTCCAGCCTTCTCAGAACACGTGAAGAAATGTCTGTCATGGTCCTGCGGTGCATCTCACATGCACCCACTAAGAGGCCTGAGTAGTTGGATGCATCAAAGCAATACCTGTAACATGGCTCTCTGACACTGGCACCGTGGTTAGACTCAAGGAGGGCAGTATTGGATTTATGGGAGGCTTCACCTACATAACACAGTTATGATTTATCTCATGCTGAATGTTTTGTTGTTGTTGTTGTTTTCCCTCAACAGAAGATTAACCTGGAGTTCTATATTGACATCCATGCCCACTCCACCATGATGAATGGCTTCATGTATGGGAACATCTTTGAAGATGAGGAAAGATTTCAGCGACAGGCTGTTTTTCCCAAGCTACTCTGTCAGAATGCCGAAGACTTCTCTTACGTAAGCAATGTTTCTCTTAAATAGCTTTTTCCAGCTTTATTTTTTAATGATAAATCTCTCGTTTAATTGGATTGTGTAAATTTTATTTTAACATTAATAGAAGACTACTTAAATTTTTTGTCATTATCAGCTACCATGTTCCCTCTTATCCAAAAGTGGTAAGTTGTCATCTTATGCATTGTCATTAGACACATGGACAGAAGCAGGTTCTTCATCCTCTATGGTATAGCTTTTGATTCTGAATTATTTGAACACTCAATTTTTATCAGAAGATCTTTTGTCTTTTGATAACTGGATCAGCTTTATTGTTTCATTTATTATATTATACTATATTGGCAATTTTTCTTAATGTGTACATTTTAAATAATAATATGATAGCAAATAGAAGTAAAAATAATAAATTTGAAAGAAAAGACTAGATAATTTTATGCTGAATGTCGTGAAAAGGCAATGTATGCTTTTAAATTCTTTGATATTATCACAGAAAACAGTTCAAGAAAATTTGCAATTGCTCAATACATGTCTTGGAAGAAAGTGTAGGTACCTCTGGATATTGGAAATAAATATAAACTCCTATAAATGAGTTGGAAAGGGGCAGATGTTTTCAGAGTAAGTTTCAGTTAAAGTACAATAGATCCTTATCACACATTTGTCATTGCAACTCTGCAGAAGTAGATTTAAGACTTTGGTCCAGTGTGTTGCAACTTTGTGTCCGTATATGACATCCTGGTCCTTTCCGTAGCCTCTTTTATGCATCAGTTTGCCTTGAAAGCTGTGCCAGCAGAACATACAACACCCAAGCCTGCCTGCAACTGCTTGGTTGCTTCTCCTGGCACACCTTACACACCTGCAGAGCTGCCAGCTAGGCTCCTTCTATACAGCCATACCTTGCTCTGTTTCAATCTATGCCTTCTTTGCTTAAGGGGACAGTCTTCCAAGTAAGAGGTGTTTGGTATCCCATTTTGTTCTGCCTGAGGTGAGGAATATTCAGAAATGCCTCTCGGCCAAGGCAGTGGGAACTTCCAGCCATGAGCTGTGAGGAGGGCAGGCAGCCGATAACATTTGGCAGCTATATATCGGGAACAGGTTCAGTTAAAAATAACTGGAATCATGCACCAAGGAAAGAAGAGCAGAAGAACCTACTGTTTGTGCCCTGATTATATGTCTCTTCTTAACCCTCTTTGTTACCCACCATATGTTTTCCCAGTCTCTGTTGTCCCCTTTCTGCTTATACTTCATCCTTCTGGTGCTGAAAGATAAACCTGGCTCTCCTTTCAAGGACGGGGACAGCTGGGGCATGATGTCTGCCTCCTCTGCAGTGCCATCCTGTTCCAACCAGCTTGTGGCAGAGGTGGCAGGTGGAGGAGCATAAGGAACCCACAGCATTCCTTGTGTTTAGCTCTAGAGAAACAAGATATAAAAACAGATACAAAAGTAGACAAGTCTGCACAGCAAAAGAAACTGTAATTGGGGAAGAAGGTCTTTTTCATCATGGCAAGAGTAGAGAATATTTTTGTCTTGTGTTTATGCATATTGCACTGTGGAGTGTGAGTGGGAACTGAGTATAGAAATGAAGTTGTGCCACTGTTTTCTTGGCAGATCTGTCCCATCAAAAGGAAGGAGAAATTGAAACCTCCTGGTTCCTGTCTGTTTCTCTGTAGTAGTTTGTTTTATGCAAGGGTGGGAAAAAGTTTGGATTAGTCTCTGACTTCTCTAAGGCTAGGCAGAAGATATAATTTCCTCCATCCTTTCTGTTTTGAGGAGCGAGGCCTCTAGTAGACAAAACATTTCTTCTTGGGATTGGTAGTGGCAGCTGGCTGGGTAATGCCTGGGAGGGTGAGTGGTTGCTGTTGCTTCTTCTGTTGTCTCATAGTGTTGTTTAACTGTTGTCTATATGTTTCGGAGGTTTGGGAGACTGCTGCAGTGTGAAGATTTCTTTGGTCTACCACTGCAAGGGCTTCTCAGAAAAATGTCTGGAGTGCAGGACACCAAATCCATGCTAAATGTGGAGGGACATAGCTGCATCTGTTTGCAGATTGGAGCCTGGGGAAGAGGGAGTTGGGTTCAAGGAAAAGCCTGTCCGAGAAGACCTCGGTGATTGACTTTCTTATCCACACTTGGTTGTTGTTTCAAAAACACATTATATGGACTTGAAGATCTTAAAGGTCTTTTCCCATCTAAATGATCCTATGATTCTATAGATGAGGGGACATTCACAGATCATAGCAATGAAAATCTGCAATTGATAGAGGTTTAAAAATCTTGTGCTCAAGCGTGAGATTTCTCTCTATTACTGTGAGAGATTAAGTGTTCCTCTTAGCACAAGCCTCGGTTGACAAAGGGAAAATCTTTGAGAAAATGATGTAGAAAATAGAAGCTGATAGCTAAATAAACAGCTTGGCACCTCCCCTTTGACTCTCAATCTCCTTTCTGTAGCTGGCAATCAGATCTATATCATAGAATCATAGAATGTTCGGGGTTGGAAGGGACCTCTAGAGATCATCTTGTTCAACTCTCCTGCAAGGCAGGGTCCCCTAGGGCAGCCACACAGGAATGCGTCCAGGCAGATCTCGAAAGTCTCCAGGGAAGGAGACTCCACAACCTCTCTGGGCAGCCTGTGCCAGTGCTCTGTCACCCTCACAGGGAAAAAAGTTTTTCCTCATGTTGAGGTGGAACTTCCTGTGTTCTAACTTAAACCCATTATTTCTCATTCTATTGCTGGGCACCACTGAAAAGAGATTGTGCCCTTCTTCTTGACACCAACCTCTCAGACATTTATACACGTTAATAACGTCCCCTCTCAGCCGTCTCCTGTCAAGGCTAAACAGCCCCGAGTCTCTCAGTCTCTCTTCATAGGAGAGATGTTCAAGCCCTTTAATCATCACTGGTTGGTGTCTAGTGCACCACAGTTTGACCAGGGTGCTGCTGGAACTCAGCACATTGGGCTTTTAACTGTCTTCCTACTGATCTCTTGATATCGGAAGCTTTTTCCCTGCCGTCCATCCAAGCCATTTGTCTCGGGGCAGCTGAGGGGGTAGAAGTGTTGCAAAAGGTAACAGCCAAAAAGTGTTAAATGAGTGTGAAGAAAGAGGAGTGAATATTACTGCTGTCTACAAGTGGGAAAGTCTCTATTCTCTTGTTTTCAGCTTCAGCCATGTGGGTTATGTGACTGGTTGGAAATATCAGGCATGAAGCTTCCTGCATTTAAAAGAGGGGGGGAAAAAGTGTTGAAGTTTAAAAATAGTGTATGTAAATATGGGCTATTGACTGCTCAAAGGGAAGGGGGGGAAGTGCATCGTTAACATTACCAGGCTGGTGTTTGAAAGTGTGGGAATGGACCACTGTTGTTACTAATTAATTTTCCAAAGCTTCAGGAGGTCTCATTTACATTGTATGCTGCTGCGGCCATTTGTTGGGATTATAATACTTCAACAGCAGCACTTCAAGTGAAAACTGGCGGCTGCATGAAGTGTTGTCCATAATTGACTAGCTCCATGTCTTCACACAGCACAGAGACAATGTTCCATTATGTTATCCATTGACAGTATCATTGAAAAGATTACTCTCCTTAAAGCATCTGTCAACCTTGATTGATTTACAAGGGACAAAGAACTGAAAAGGTTTGAAGTGCGGGTACAATTTTTGCCACCATTTAGCATACATAATGGTTCTCCTTTGATGTCAAAAGCTCATCTTCTATTAATAATGCAGAGGGCTTTTGAATGCAGGCTACTTGTATGGAGTTCCACACTAATAACCTACTTGCTGTGAAATGGGATTCACTTTGGAGAAGCAGTCATTTGTCTGGGTTTTACATGTTCAGAATGAATCCCGACTCAAAGGGATTTCTTTCAGTGCTCTGCGTGATTGCAGCTGAGCCCGGCACGGGTTAGGGAAAGCAGGCAAACCCTAGCCTGCTCCTCCAGCCCAGAGTCTGGCAGGAATCACGCAGCCAGTTGCAAAGGAGCATAAACAACAAGCCTAAGATGGTGTGATCAAATGCCTTGTGCCGTTTTGTCTGGCAACCTTCTATTAATATACTTGAGAGTGCATTTCATGCCTGGACTGCTTTCTTCACCTGTCATTTCCAATAGGCCTTTTTATTTAAATGACAGCATCCAAGGGAGATGGGTGATTCGCGCAGGGGATGGATAGGGGATTTGCGCCTGCGTGCCTGTTGTAGGACCAATGACAAGTCAACCAATGTCTCTGTACCCCATCCATGGAGCGGAACACCTAACCTCACCGAACGCTTAACCTCAGAGTGGTCTGGAAGGCTGACTGTGGTTTGCAGGTAAAAGTTTTGAAAGAGACCAGAAATTCTTCGTTTGTACACAGTTTCAGAAGCAGAGACCTGCTTTGGTTTAGCTGGCAGCACGTGAAGAAGAAAGCGAAAGAAGAGCTAGGAAGTTTCACTCCCAAATAAATACATGAGGCATTCTTGGGCAGCTGTCTGGGGAAAAAGGACAAATTCTGATCGGAAAAGATTTTATATTTTCAAGGTTTAAGAAGGATATTTTTGAATATTGGGGAGTAAATATAATCTGTAAGAAAGCTCTAACAATGAGAGCTGACAAGCTCTTTTGAAAGGCTGACTCACTGGGTTTTGGGAGCAGCTGTTGACACCATGTCTGAGTGCTTTACACATCAGCCATGGCGAGGAGTCGTTGCAGTATTTGGAGGGGTGTTCTTCATTTGACCTTTCTTGTTCTGGAGAGTGGATTAGTCGTAACAAGCAGACACAAGCACTTCATAATTTCAAGAACCTGCTAGTCTTCGGGGTGGCTAATTTTGACCTTTGTGACAGTATGAGAGGAGACCATCTGTTCTTTCTGGTTCATTTAAAAGAAACAACTCTAGCCATTCTTGGATGGCTTTATCACTTTGTAAAGATTTCTTTTCTTTGTAGTTAAAGGAAAAAGACTAGTCAGAGGTACTTGGCTTAATCTCATTGGTTTGTTGGTTGTTTTTTTTTTTCTCTTTTGGACTCCAGAGTGGTGGTACTTGGGATACACTTGAGTTCGCATTTAATTTTCTTTTCTTCAACCTCCCAGCAGAGCACCTTCCTTTGAAATACTGTTTGTCATCCTTTGTGTCCTGTGGTTACCCAAAGGCCATGATAAAAACTTGAGGTCCTGTTATGTTGGACACTGGCTAACTGCTGAGAAAGTCCACAACCCCAAAAGTTTCCAGACATGCTGGGAAAGAGACAGAGAGTGGATGGGAAGTGACTTGCATGAGGAAAGTGGAGAATAAAACTCAGGTCTCCAAACTGCCAGTCTGGTTTCTTTGTCAGCAGTTTCCTATGTTTTATACCATGCTGCACACTCAGCAGTGAAGTTTCTGTACAACAACCCACCCAGTTTCCTTTAGGGAAACATTTTGTTCACCCCAGCACCATAACACTGTGCTCTAAAACATATTTTTGAGACTATCATTGTCTCAGCAATATGTGAAAATTCAGATATAGAATGATTTGGCTTTTCTAGCCTGGATATCTAAAATTGAACAGCCAAGGACAAGATTTTAATCTATCTATATTTCATATTTTCCTTTTATCCACGTATTCCAGGTCTGTTGTTCTCATTTCCACAGCACCCCCATCATCCATCCAAGCTTTCTTAGGGAAGGTGTGTTCCTTCTAACAAACTTCCTCCCATTTACCTCTGGCATCTTGCTGGGTCTTTATCACTTACCCTGGCTGGACACCTCCCTCTTGGTCTTGCAATTCCCATTACCAATCCCAGTGTGTTTTGGGCCATGTCTTAAGGAAGTGCTGGCACAAGTGCCAGAGGGAGTAATAGCAGTAATAAGCAAATCCCAGTAATCTTTTCAGAAATAAAGAAGAACCAGTTTGTATTGCATGTGGTGGGCGGGGAAAGGGAAGTAATGAGCAAGTTGCTCAGACCTAGAAGTCATCCCAGAGTATAATCCATGCTCACTTGCACCGCTGCCTCCTAAGTGCATCCCTGCTGCTTTTGGCCAAAAAGACCCTTGTCACAGAAAGGCAAAAGCCTGCATTCAGGTAGGTTTTGTTAACATCATGCAAGCATAACAGATCTTCTCAGAAATCTCTTAAAACCTGAGCACAACAAATGTTCCTGCCTTCCTTTTTGTTGTCTTGTACCAGGGCATTTCCAGGAAGACAAATACAGCTGTTATATGCTTTAGCACCCCTTTGGGATGCATTTCTGTTTGCTGCTTCTTGGACATGTTGCTCCACAGGTTTATTTATTTAATTAATTATTTTTCCTGGCAGCTGGGTGAGGGGAGAGAGGAAACAGGATTCTGGTGACACAGGGAACAGATTGTAAAGCCTAAGCATTGCAAGTTTTGGTCTCACAAGAACTCTGCCCTCTGGAGAGTCATGGCTAAATGAAATTGCTCCATTACATCGTGCTGAACCAGTCCACCCCTCTTTTTATACAGAGGTTTGAATTAATTTGTATTGCAAAGAGAAGTAAAAGGTGGAGGAGGGGGTAAAGTGTTTGAGTAAAGGAATTTTCTTTCAGTACCTTCTTGCTGCATTGTTTGTGCATATAGGAGTTGACAGTCCTGCCTCCATCCACACACAGGTAGAAATTTTGAATATCCATAGAAGAAACAAATTTTCACAGGAATTTTATGCTTTCTTTTCAAAGATTATCATTATCCTTACCTAATGTCAACAAGCTGGCAGCAGGTGACAACCTCACAGAATAGCACAAATAAAGGAGCTCCTTTACATTCAAATGCAAGCTACCTCTCTTGCAAAGCACTACAAATTTCACTTGACTGGGTCAAACTGTGCTGTGAAGAAGGGGTAGGAAGCTGGTTAAGAATCTGACACCTATTCCTCTCCCAGGTTCTTTTCCTAGGTATTACCTCTTTAATTATGTGATATTTTAGCATACATAGAATACAAGTTTGGTTTTGAGAACTGTTCCAGAGCAGTGAGAGAGCCCAGGAGGAGTTTCTACAATGAGAGAACAATGAGCTGTGCTGGGTTAGAGTCGTAGAATCATAGAATGCTTAAGGTTGCAAGAGACCTTGAAGATCATCTAGTTCCAACCCTCCTGCTGTGGGCAGAGACACTTCTCTCCCACTAGCTCAGGTTGCTCAGAGTCAACCTGGCCCTTGTTGCCCTGGAGCAGCATACAGCATGCTGTCCCTCCTTAGGAGGGGTTGTAATCTCCTGATATAGACCTACAAGTCAGCAGAACATTTCTTTGCCACAGAGCAAAACACTTTTTCTGAAGACTATTTAAAGCAACTGCGTGCATGATGGTTGTATTTCCCTTTCTGCTTCTCATTGTCCTAAGTTTCTGTCATTTGTATAAATTATTATGAAAGCACTCCCAGGAGACCGCACACATGCTCGTAAAACTATTGTAAAGAGAAGCATTGCAGGCTATTGCTAGAGGCTATTTTATTGTATATTTTGAAGAAAAGTCTCATTTTCTCCTGACAAATAGGGAAAAGGAGAACTCCAGAGACATGAGTTATTTTCTAAATGGTGTGATTATTCTGTAGAGCTTAGACTAGGAAATGCCAGCTCTGGCATATTTGGGGAAGGATGTGCTTTGAGAAGCAGAGATTTCTATTAGCAAAAAATGGGAGGAAATCAGATCTTTTCTTCATTGTTACCCTAAAGCATTTGTAGAACCTTTATTTGTGTGTATCACTGGTCATAGCTTAGGCTGGCTTTTTAAAGGAAGGTAAGTTCCAGACTAATTCTGTGGTTTATGGGTGATAGGTCAATGGTTGAGTGGGTGATATTGTCATGTGTGGCTAATTGCCATTCCGGTGACAGGGAGAAACAGATTCACTGAAGAAGGAGCTTGAGAGGACCTGAGAAAGTATATGTTGGGAGATGGTACACTCTGTGTGTGCACATGCGTGTGTGAGGAGGCAGAATCTAGTGGCAAGAGGAGCTCCAGCTGAGGTTTGCTTAGAGAATAGGGTGAGATCTGCCTCCTTCTCTTGCCTTTTCTGAGTAGGTTGTGAAGGGCAGCATCCCAACTCTGTAGGGAAGCCCTTGACTGACTTTATGAAGGTCTCAGGTAAGCCTTTGTTTGGCTGCAGGATTTTAAGAAGCTCTCTCAGAAGAGCTGCTGTTTTGATTTGGATTCCAGTTGCTTTAGCTGCTATGGTGAAGCCAATGAACTCAGTAAGCATCTTCAGTGCTGTGGTGGGAGCTGCGAGTACAATCAGTTAGAGTGCACGTGAGGATGAATTCTGAGGAAGGTGAAACACAGGCCAAATCGCTGCACTGGTGCTGCCAGTGTACTTGGTACAAGGTGCAGAGACAGGCATCGGGCTGCAGAGATCTCTGTCAGTGCTGGAGCTGTACACCAGAGCACTGTAGAGAGCAGAGCACAGATATCAGTGAGCAGTGAAAAGTGTAGGTATTATAGTCCTTGCAGGTGGGCAGCTGGAACCCTGAAGCATGAAACCCAGTTGTTTTTCTAACTAGTTACCAAAAAAGGGAGCTTATTTTGTAGTTTTGGTTTTGAGGCACAAACTAAGAGCTTATAAAGCTTCCTCCTTCTATGCCCTCTGCTAATGACCATGCAAATATGTGTTTTTATCAGCAAACTTAAGCAGGCATGACTGAAAGACACTTGGGAGGCATGGGGAAGGGGAAAGATGTGGTATTCCTTCACTACCCATTAAAGGGATAATGAAGCCCCTCAGGGAGCAGATGTGTGTGTGGTGACAAAGTACCTTTAAACTGTTATTTCTCTGAGGAGAATTGCACTTTAAAGCCTGATAATGTGGTGCTAGGTAGGTTGTGCACATGATACTGCTACAAATGTGATGCTGCCTTTGAGAAAGGGTGATTGCTGTCTGTTTTCCTCTGAGCAGGAAGAAGGCAAAAAGAGACAGGTAGTAGAATGGTGAAGACCTTTTAGGATCTGAGGCTATTTGGTCTTCATGTTTCAGTTTCAAACTTTTCTCCCTCACATTCTTTGGACAGGTCAAACTCAGATCTTTGCATGCCTTTTCTCACATTTCTGCAAAGCAAATTCTAGTTCAGGGGATATTATCTGGTTATACCCAAAGTTTGCTGGTGTTTCCTACCAGACAGAGAAGTTATGAAACACAATGCTGCCAAGTGCAGTGCCAGCGGTGAGTCAGTGAGCCCTTTTCATGGGAATATCAGTCCAATCTGGCTGTCCCTAATGGATCTGGAAAAAGTCCAAGTAGTGGGATCCTTCTTTGAAATGATCCTAAACTTTTCAAACTCTTCTCTTCCCAAATTTCAGTACTCACAAATAATTTTGAGATAAAATATGTTTTCCTCCTGTTCATCCAAAACATGGCAAAGCTACAAAGTGAGATGAATCAAGGAGTAATGTTGAGCTCTGTTCCCATTGTATCAAATCTCTCCTCCCAGAATTCTTCCTCTCTGCCTGCTACCTCCTTCAAAACAGCTTTCTTCCTTCAGGATTATTTTCCTTTCTCTCTGTCTTTATTTTTTTTTAAATTTTATTTTCATATATAAGCCCATCTACATTTCAGGTGCTGGCTGCAGCTTGTTAGTAAAATGAACTGGGAGAAGGCTGCCTCATAGCAGCCTCCCAAATGCCATGATTTCCAAATCCCAGTTGGCATGGAGTTGATACTGTATCACAAAAAAACCACTAACACATATGCTTTCCACTCTATTAAGAGAGTTAATGGAGCTGGTGAGAGGTGGATGTGAGGAAGGAGTTGTCTTTTGAAGGGAAAAGCTTCCTCAGTGCTTCCAGAGAAGTAAGGAGGTGAGTTTTGCTTGTGAGGTAGCTCGACGGGCTACCAGCTGCAAGAACGGCAGGGTCAGAGCAGTGACTGCTGGGCACACCATGGCATAATTAGCGCTATCCACATGAGGAAAGTGAGCTGCCAGTTGCACTCCTCTTATAGCACCCCGCAGAGAGGCAAACAGAAAAGACACAATTTGTAGTATTGCTATTTACAATCTTTTGTGGCAAAGACTTCAAATCCAGTGCATTTCTGTGTTCTCTTCCTAACTTTTGCAGGCTTCAGTAAAGCATTCTAGAAAATAAGAGTGAGTTACAGCTGATATTGTGAAACTCTTCACCAAGATGGGTTTGACATGGTCTGGGCTCCAGTCCATTTCCCAATGGCATGTCTATTGTTCCTTGATGACAAGCCTGTCATTCCTTTTTTCTAGAGCACTAACTACTAACTTTTTTATTATCACTTTTTTTGCTACACTGGGTCAGTGAGTTTGAGAGCTCATAGAGGTCAGACCTACTTTAGAAAAAAACCCTTTCTCTTCATCTATAAGAGCACCATCAGTAGATAACTGGTGAGGTTGTAACAGTCCTGATTACACTTGGCCATTTCTGGTGCTGATAGGTGAAGAACATGAAGCAATTTGTATGCATATTCCTAGTTTACCCTAGTAGGTAAAGTGCTTATTGCTCAACTACAAAACAACCAAAATGTGGGCAGTTTGTCTGGCTTTGGGTTGTTAGAGGTCTTTTTTAGGAACAGTTAATCTCAGTTGTGAAATACAGCTTATTTTCCAAGTGGAAATGTCATAAGTGGCTCAGCATATTTTTAATTATATGTTGTAATACATATAATTATGAATCCTCTTACTATTTACGTCTTTGCTGTTCTCCAGAAAGGATTTCTAACATGCTACATCCTTTTGTAAAACCCTTCCTGGACCTACATCATCTATCAGCAAATGAGAAGATCTCTTTATTCTGAGTTTCATGCAGATACTGTTTGTGGGGACAGATGATCTTCAGGGAAATGTTCACGTGCACATTAGAGTTCCAGTTTTTGAAGGTATATGCAGTTTGTTACTTCCTTCCACAGGCACATAAAAAATCAGTTGTGTTGCAGTAGATATGAAGAGCTGGTAAAATTTATCTGTTGGATTTCAAGAACCCCCTAGACCTTGATACATCAGAAATTCATCTTTCTCAACCTGTCAAAGCCTATGACCAGATTTCTGTCTGGTTGTTGATTTCTGCCTAATTACTTTCCGAGTAATTTGTACCTCATCATATCCTTTCCTGCTGGGTTGGAGAAACACCTTAGGATTGATTGTAAGTGATGCGCAGTCTATACCTTGATTCTCATGCCAGAAATCTGGCAAGGTCTGACTGGCACAGTGGTCATATCTTGACCCTTTTTCTCCCTAATGAGTTGAGCAATTTCAAAAGATGCCAAAGATTCCCCACCAAGTTCTGTATGAGAAAGTACCCTTTTGTACCCTGTCCCTTTGTCTTGCTATCAATGAAAAGTAGAAATGAAGATCCCATCCTTCACTGGCTGGACACTGAGCCTGCTTGACATTTCAGTCCTTGATGGCATCTCTTCTTCCACTGAACAGTAGGCCCAGATTTACTGAGTTTTCTCTCCATTTTTTCCTTTCATGTAACGTGAGTCCCCTGTGAAGTCACACATACACTGAGGAGGAGGCCCACCAGGAGAAGCTCCCACGAAGCAGAACCTCTTAGATTCCAAGTCCATCAGGATGCCAAAGGGTCGACTTGGGCAAATTCAGTCTCAGATGTGTGAGAAATGTGCTATTCTCTCTCTTTGTTTTTTTTGGAGAGATTCTTGTGATAGATTGATACAGGCATACAGAGGCAATCAGTAAACGGTCTGGCCTTACTTTGTGAATATGGGCTGTCCAGGGCACTCATTCCAGTAGCTGTTAGCAGGATGATGGAGCAGTGCTGAGAAACCAAGAGTATCCCTTAGCCATATGGGAGCCATCTAAGCTGTTAAGCTTGCAAGCTAGCAAGGGGTTGAATTCACTGAGGACAGACACTATGTGGTAGAGTGTTTTTACTGACCAAGAGACAAGACTGCCCTGGAGACAGGAGTACTAATACATTGAGAGATCTGATCAAGGGCCAAGATTATTTTTGTTTTCTGCTTTGAGACCACTCCAGAAAGAATTTCCATGCATTTTTTTTCTTATTTCATTCCACGCATCTCTTTGTCTGCTGCAATGTCTGAATAAGTTCCAATTGGTTTACAAATTTCTTTGTGCTGCCTGGATGCTCACTATCATTGCCAATGGGGAAGCAAGTTATACTGAAGGCATTTAGCACAACATGGGCAAGAGGAATGAAATCTGGTAAGAAGGCCTGAGGCAGCTGCCACTTATGCCTGAGATGCAGAGAGAGGGTCAGCACAGCTTGAGGCTCCCAAGTGTGTATGAAATCCAGGAATAGTCTTCTAGTGGGTTTCTTCCCACCAGAAAGTGGGGGAATCCTTCACCCTGTCCTGCTCTTCTTTTTTTAACACTGGATTCTTGTTGCTTGGCGCCTCCTAATCCTGTAGATCGCTATTTGTTCACTGAATTTTCTCACACAAGAGGGGAAGCAGAGTCCTTCTGTGAGCTTTACTGTATCTGTGTGTTTTACTAACGAATTACTGTTGATTTTATACAAATATCCCTCTTTAAAAACTTCAAAGTCTTTGGTGTTTCACCCCCCACCCTCCCGACTGTACTTTTTGCTGTTGCTATTGTTGACACTCCCATGCAATTCAGCCTTGGAGAAATAAATATTTGTTTAGCTGTTCTCCTGCTGTGCCTGCTCAGTGCATTTGCTTAATGATGACTTCAGCTAAGCTTTGCAAGGGTTTTAAGGCAATAGATTCTCCCAGAAAAATAAGAGGCTCATTTGCTGCCAATTTTACATGTTTTCTTTCCTTGCTCTTGCCCCTCCCTTTCCCCCATCTCTTTTCCCCAGATTAGAGTTTGATTAAATAAAAGTGGATGCAAAAGGCTCTTTCTTTGCCATGATACTACATGACTCCCCACAGCCGTAGTTTCAGCATTATGAGTTGCCAAGATCAGTTCTGGTGAGGAGTCAAAGTTTTGCCTGTTTGTTTCTCCACTCCATTTATCTTGACTCGGAACAGTGCATACAAGGTTGGACTCAAGCAAGTACCTGCTGCCCTTCCTTGCCATTAATCGAATTTTTGTTAATCAGTAATTTCCTTCTTTTTGTCAAAAAAATCATATCACATCCTGGCTTATTTTAGAGCCAAGTCCACACCACTGTTACAAAACATGGACATGTTCATATTTGAAAGGTTTATGTTACATTTTTTTTTATTCCAACCTTCTTGAGTCAAATCAGAAATCTTACTTTTTACTCAAGACATCAAGTTCATCTATGCCATCAGATTTGTTTCAAAATGATGGTGGAGGTAACTTCCAATATCCACATTTATGAACTTAAATGAATGTTTAGCTTCTTTTTATTCCTAGAAGTGCAGTGTTACCTGGCAAAGAAATGAACAGCTGATTTTATTCATGCCATTGCCATTTCAAGTAATTTTGCACAGCTGAATCAGGAACTCTTCTGTTAAATTTGGAAAAGAAAAAGAAAAAAAACGAAAAAAGAAAAAAAGAAAAAGAAAAAAAAAGAAAATAAAACCCCACAAAATAGCATTATAAAAATTCAGACTCTGGAAAGATCCAAATTTTGTTTTCTTTTTTTTGGCCATTTAGAAAACCTTCTTCAAATTATTTAAACTACTTATGTTTCACTTTTGAAATATGGCAAGTATAATTTTGCCAATAACTAGATCCAACTTCTCAGCTCTTTTCTGCCAGAAAGCAAAAATCACTTCAGTGAAGTAATACATCAGACTCTCTCTTCATCTATTTCCAGCTGATGAAGTTTCAGCTTGCAGCAGAGATTGTTTTTTATTAGGCCCCGAGTACATGACCTGGCACTTGTGCAGCTGAGTTTCATCTAACTAGTACCACTCTAGTCCTCGAAGTCATCCCCCTGCCTTTTTTTTTTTGTATAATATTCACAGCCTCCTCCATAATGATGATTCATTCCACACTGTGTCATCAGCAAATTTTGTTGGCATGGTCCTCCTTTATGATGCCAAGAACTGTGATGAAAATATTATATAAGATTTATCTCAAGAATCAGCTATGAGGAATTCAACTCATAACCTTCCACAAGCATGACTGAGAATATGGGAAATAGAGCTGAAAAGGACCTCGTGTCCAAACTGTATCCCAAGCACATGAACTACACTCAGCAGGTACTTGTCCAATTTGTTCTTAATCATAATTGATAGGATTCTATAATCCTCATAGATACTCCATATCATAACTGAGTCTCCGAATCACTGGAGTACTTCTGTGCCTAATGTCTGTCCTGAATCACTTCTATGACATTTTCCTTGTTTCCACTGTGCAACCACAGACATAGAATTAGCTCATTGCCCTTGTGAGTGATACTTCCGCTCACAAACCACAACACCATGTTCTGACAGGTTTGCTGTCTTCTTCCTTTGAGCTGGCTCCATAAACCCTTGTTCATCAGCTGATGCTTTCATGTATTCAAAGTTCCACCACAGGCATTCATTTGAACATGAAGCACGATCCATTGAAATCAATATTTCCTTGACTTATGAAGCGATCCCCAGAGCATGATCATTGTCTTTCATGTTTCTGAATTTTAGCTGAATACAAAGCTTCCCTCGGTTTCAGTAGTCCTTTGAAGGCTTCTTTTGCAGAAAGTCAGAGAACATTCCCTCTTGTAGACCTCTCTAGGTATTCCATGTATCAATTTAACAATTAATTGCCCCATCAGTCCTTAGGAGTGCTTTACCTCCCTGTCCCATAGGTGTTCAGGATATCTTCAAGGTTTCTGCCATATAACGTGGAGGAAATTATATGACATCTACATAACAGAATACATTCTGTGTGCAATTTATCACAAAGCTAAATACTACGTTACCACAAAGACAACAAGTTGCATTTGGAAACTGCTATACATAATGCTAATAAGAAACCCAATTCCATCTTATTCCAATTAACCTGGAAAGCCTGCCTTTTAATAACATGAGAGAGACTTCAACATATTCAGAATATTAATAAAATTAAAGGTATTTCCATTCTTTATATCCTCTAGTATACACTATTAATCAAGAATTGTTGCTCATTTCAGTATTAGCCTGTTTTTCTCATGTGAGAGGAGTCTAACATTTTGCACCATCACATCTAATCTTTTACATAGGAAAGCTAGTTTTGACAAGAGATGGACTTGATAAATACTGACATTATGTTAGCAAGAAAAGATATTAGCCTTAAGGCTCAAGAGGAGGACTCTGATTAGCTCAGAGAATTCACCATGGGCACAATGACTGAATAGTAAGATATGTTAGGAGTCCTTCATGTTTCGCCACCAACATAAAAGCTTAAAGCAGGAAATATTAGGGCCTTTTATGCAACAGATCCAAGTTGGATCTACTGAGAACTTTATTTTCTCTTTTTTTTTTGGTGGTCACTAGCTTGTGCTGAGCCTGGATTGACTCAGCCTAATCGTTACGAGGTTTCTGAATAGAGACTGATATCCAAAATGAACTCAGCATCCATTTTTCTGTCTAGTTGGTAGAAACAAGCTCTGAGACTTCAATCAACCTGAAGATGAGCTCTCCTTTAGTCTCCACATGTCATACCTTTAAAGGAGAGGTAAAACTCATTTATGGATAGACTTGGAGTTTTCCCTTTCACCTCTCAAATGAATAGTCATAAAGCTATTGGGTTCTTAAAGACAGGTCTTCAGTAATAGCACAAAATGCTGCATTTATATTGTGCTGCTAATGCTGTAAAACAATACAGTATAGTTATCCACTCAGAGAGCTACACCTAGTTAACATTTAAGTTAGTGAAGTAGAAATTTGTGTGACCTAATTTAAGAACCAAATGCCTTAGGTGAGAAAGTTTCACTAAGACATAAATGCCGCTGTATTCCTACTTTGCTTAAAAGAGTCCAGGGTAAGAGGTGACTGAGAATGGTTATGATACGAGGGAGCTCAATAACCAAATAATAGTCCAGCCTGACTTTCGAGAATAGTGGGTCTGGAAGGTTCACTTTAAACTCTTGCATGTGACAGGCTTTCTTTGTGTTATCCAAAAGGGGAGGAGAAAACTGTGACCTACTTTAAGTGATCCTGCTTTGGCAGGGGGATTGGACTAGACAATCTTTCAAGGTGCCTTCCAACCCCTCACATTCTGTGATTCTGTATGAAAAGCTAATGTTCCTAGCAAATGGAAATTAATTTTGTGAAAATCTGCAAGGCATTATTTATAGTCTGCATGCCAAAATTGTGTTTCCATCAATGGTCTCTCCAGGCCATGGTCAGAAAACAGTACAGTCTCATATAGTATAAATGAGTTTTGGCAATGTGAATTTAACTCTTTTCTACTTTATCAGCCCTTGCCTTGTTGTACTCATGAATTCTATTCATGCATTCCTCCTACAGTCCAGTACGTCGTTCAACAGAGATGCTGTGAAAGCAGGGACAGGCCGGCGTTTTCTTGGTGGGCTGTTAAATGACACATCTTACTGCTACACTCTGGAAGTCTCATTCTACAGCTACATATTGGGTGGACCTACTTCTGCTGTCCCCTACACAGAAGAAGCATGTATCCTTTTGAAATCCTTTCTTCTGTTTCAGCATACGTGAACTGGGCACTTAAGGTAAATACTTCTATCTTGATAAGAGTTTGCTGAGATAGGAACACACAAGTGGAAATGTGAGTCTGCGCCTGATGCTTTAATTTCCCTCATATTGATTCTCTATACTGTGGAAATTCAAGAAGAGAAAGGCATATTAGATCAAATAAGCCATTTCCCTCTTGTAGGAGATTGTCTCACACACTTAGTATAGAAACTATTCCTGGAGAGCCTGTGATCCATTCCCTTCCACAGTCTTCTATTTCTTTCTTAATTTCCCTCCTTATTCTTTCATTATCCCTGTGTTTGTATTATTGTTTTAACAGCAAGCTGAAAGTGCATCTTTGGTACTGAGTTAAAAATCTCTTCTCCACCTTTGAACTGCAGCCAAAAGGCTCTAAAGGATGCATTAGGTTCTGCAGCTGCCTCAGAGCCAGGTCTTTAATACCAGTTGACAAAGAAATGGAAAGTGAGCTCTGCAAACAAAACTGAGAAAGTTGTTCATATTTTTGAGTGCTCAAATAAAAGCAATGTCTCATTCCTCAAAAAACACATATCCATCTGGCTATCTCAATGTATCGACGATTTTTGGAATTGTTCTGACTCGTCTTCTGATCTGTTTTTATGTTTTTCTTTCTGTCACCATGCTCGATCAAATAACCAGTGACCATATTTCAAGCTTGGGTGTGTTATTTCATTTTGTCATTCTGTCTTGGTAGCTTTTGAAATTTCCACAGGTTTAGAAACACTGCAGAGTGAGAAAGATTAGCTATGATTGCCTATTTACCTCTCCACTGCATTTTGGAACTTGGGGAAGGTTTACAGCTTGAGGGTAGTGACGGGGAAATTTTCATATGAGGCATAATTCTTCACCATCCATGCATATGTGCATGCTGTAGGAATAAGAGCAAGAAACAGGGAGCAGAAAAAATAATTCTTAATCATCTGGGGTTTTCTGGTTTGACTTCTCCACTGAAAGTGAAATTTTGGGAAAGGACAGAGACGAATATCTTAAGGTTACTTATCTGACTTGAGCATTTGAAAGACAAGGGTTTTTGTCCAGTAGAGATACCTAATTCCAAGGAGTAGATTTTTGCAACCTACACATATGTAGTATGTCTTGCCACTGCGGTTTAGGTATTTATTTTCTTATATTGGTGATTTTAAGAACATATGCCTTGAAATTTCACCTTTAATTTTCCTCCTCACTTAGTACTCATTGTACTGACAACTACTTATTTATCTTCCTTATTTATCAAGAACAGTTTTTGCAGTGAGGAGGGGAAATGAGATCATGATTCCATTGAACATGGTTTTTTTTTCATGACTTGTAGGTCATGCTGGCTTAGTTTCCTTTTACATAAAGACTTCTGTTTTGTGTTTCACGTCACAGAGGTTTCAGGTGTGGGATCTAATATCTCTATCTATTTGCCTGGCTTGCCTTCTGCACACAGAGCTGCATCGTTCGCTGGCCATTCGCTGTGACCATCAGCAGCTAGTGCACAGAAAACAGAGACCACAGAGATCCTTCCTGGTGGTGAAATATGGAAAACTACAGCAGCAACTTCATTTCTACAGTTCCAGTTTTACCTAGCGGAGTGAGAAAGGAGAAGCCAATTTTGACTGGCCTGGCAGACAGCAAGCAGGGACGACTCTTTGCCCATGTAGTACGTTCCACTGGCATTTTGCCCTGGTAGTTTTTATTATTTCCTTTTCAATGGAGGGATTCTATCAAGAGTGCTGCTTATGACAGCTCTTCCTCATGTGTGCAGTTTCCTAGTTAGAGAAGGAAACGAGACTGCTTAAAGAAGTCTCTAGGCTGGTCTACTCTAACACAGGAGTGGCTGGATTTATGCACATCCTCTCCTGGCAAGGGAGAAGTTTCATATCACCAAAGTGCCTGTGACCAAAAGTAAAACAATTGCAGAACATTCCAATTTAGCCTCAGCAGCTCTTCCAAACTATTTGCAAGGCAGTGATTAATTAATGCTCAGATTTTTTTAATGGACCTGAACCAAAGACACAGCCAGTCAGTTCATATTGGCCTCCAAGGACAGGAGTGTTTCTATTAACTAGCTACATGCAGGCAGTAAGTCAAGCAAATAAATGAAGAAAATAAAGTAAGCCCAAAACCTGTGAACTGATAGGTCAAGTATTCAGTAGATCTGATTTCGAATCCATATTTCTTAGGACTTTGTTCATGTCACTGTGATGTTACTGGGTTGTGGGGTGGGTTTTTTTCTTTTTTTTTTTTCTGTTTGTTTTAACAGAAACAGGATCAGGCAGGCTAGAGTTGTTGAAAGCATCTAATGTTGGATTAAGAAGTGCAGACTGAGACTCGGCCTCAAATTCAGGGCACCCATGGCCTTGAACAGAGACTACAAAGCAGACCATACTCCACATTAAGAAACTAGCTCCATGCTGGCTCCAAGTAGAGACCAAAACAAATGAGAATCTCCAGGTTTTACAAAAATATTGATTTAGCCTAATGTTACTCCTATTTACAGGTGCAAAGAGGGAGCAAACTCTGAATAGTCTTCTGTTTACAATAACGGCATGTAATTTTACCTGTCAGCTTCCTTCCTGTAGAGGATTTATGGCAAATAAAATCAGATTACTACCCCCTTTCATGCCATTATAAAAGCGGACTAGGTTTGTTGCTTTGTTTTGCTTTGCTTTTAAATCTCTTCATGTTCCAGGCTGAGAGAGTTGGGACTGTTCTGCCTGGAGAAGAGAAGGCTCTGGGTAAACCTTGGAGTGGGCTTTCAGTACCTGGAGGGGCTACAGGAAGTGGAAGGATTCTTTATGAGGGAGTGTAGTGATGGGGCAAGGAGTAATGGTTTTAAATAGAATGTGGGTAGATTTAGATTAGGTATTAAGAAGAATCTTTTCCATGAGGGTGGTGTGGCACTGGAAGAGAAGCTGTGAATTCCCCCTCCCTAGAAGCGTCGAAGGCCAGGTTGAAGGGATTTTGAGCAACCTGATCTAGTGGAAGGTGTCCCTGCCCATGGCAGGGGAGTTGAAACTAGATGATCTTTAAGGTCCCTCCCAACCCAAACCATTCTATGATTTTATGATTCCTCAAGGTTTGTGTACTAACTCTATCATCTATACAAAACTCTATGTGAGCCTGTAATAGATACATTTCTACATTGCGCAAGATTCTGCATTTTGTTCAAACTCATGAGACTGAAACATCCCTTGTAATTATTGAGATGAATTAATATCTTACACGTATGAAAACTGGAGACAGACTTTCAGTCTGGCAAGTGTTACTTGAATTCTGACATTGTTAGTGTGTACAGTAACTTTTTTTGATAAGAAAATTAAGAAAAAAAGTGTAAATCTGTTCCAAATTACTCCAGTTAGTAGGATTTAATGTATTCTCCTAGATTAAATACCTCAAAGATTCAGAGTCTAGTGGATTATGCCTGTTATGTTCTATAAAACCAAATTTGTCCCTAGGCTCAACAACATAAAAGAAATCCAGGAGTGAAGGATCTTCCATTAGTCTGTGAAGTGGGTATTTGTTTCGGACAGATATGGAGGGTAATAGCATCCTGAGGAGTGTTGAATTTCTGGTTTCTTTTAACATAAAGAGTTAACATGGTTGCATGAATGTCTCAGGCTTTTATTAGCATTATATCAATAATGGTTACTGCTGGAGCGTCTCTTGTATTTTCATCCTGCAAACAAAGCACTGTATCAGGGGTAACTTCCTAAATGTTCTGTTATACATTCTTTCAGAGGTATGTGTGTGCCTGGTAGGTCTGTGTCTAACTGACATGTACCTGGTGTACAAAGAAACATTAGGGATATGTTCTCTAAGCCTGGCTCTGCAGAATACCTTATGATAACGTGTGCCGTAGATAACAGTGTGGACTCTGTTCTGAAAGCATAATAAGAGGATTGTAGGCTTCTTGTTTAGTTGCCTGGAAGTGGACAGAGAAATATTTAAAACCCTTCTCACACATGCACATGTTTGGTGGTAACTGATTAAAAAGGCAGTGCAGCAACAGTCTGCTCAGCGCTGGGTGAAAAAGCTTTAAAATGAGCTGATATGCTTCCATTAACTACCATGTTTTACTAGGCATTTACAGGGCTTATGACACAAGGCATGTAAACTGCTCTGTAACATTCACCAGCAGCAGCTCAACTGCTGAGCTGTCTAGATACACACTGGCTTCATAGCTGGGCAGGCAACAAAGGATAAAAGAGGGGGAGGAAAGATGAATCCCCAGCTGTAGGACTCAGAGTGCTGCTCTGGTAGCACCCCCAGAATTGCTTTCCACTGCAGCTGCTCAGCAGCAGCTGTCACAGCCTGACATGAGAGTGGTCAGTAAAGGAGTCTCGAATCAACAGTTTTAAACTCTATTGGGTTATTTTTTAGAGTGTTCAAACTGGATCCCTGCTGCACAGCAGGCAGCCCATAAGAGAGCATAAAAGGCTTTACTCTTCCAAAGACTAGCTATGAGGTAGGAAGATAGAAATGATGGAGACTAGGCAAGAACTGGTATGATTGTAGCCTGGTAGCTGTAGGAGAGAATTATCATCAAGACGTGTGGGCATCACAATTTTCAGTGTGTCTATAGCTTTTCTGTGTATTTTAATCTTAATTCTAAGTTTCCTCCAGGTGAGGAAGATCGTCATCCATAGATGGGCCTGTAGTTGTCTATGTGTATGACTTGACTTGTTGCGATCACTTCTAAGTGGGACAGGAGACTGGAACCTTGGACTGAGGGTCTGGTGGAATTCTCCTTTTTATGACTTTTCCAAGCACATCACTTCTTTAATTTAATGTCCTCAGTATAAAGAATCAATTCAATGAAACTCCTTTTGTAACAAACAAACAAAACATTTTGGAAGCCATGGCTGAAGAACACAGAAGGAAGAGACGTTGCTAATGTTATCCCAGATGTTTTGACATTGCAAACATCTAAGAAATTATCCCAGTAGTTTAAAACAGTACAGCTGAAGGAACTTAAAAAAATATCACTTGGTATCACTGAACGTGCTGAACTGGAAGCTTTGCATCTCTTAAGCAGGGCATAGTTGCACTGCTGAACTCTTTCCTGTTGATGGACATAAAAAAAAATGAATTTATGTGACTACTGCCATGGAATGAAAGCTTGGATTGACAACAGTCTATTCAGGTGCCTAACAGGAGCTTGCATCTTTTACTCTTGGCACAGCTGGGACTAACCACAGGGTTCACTCTTATCCTTAACTTAAAGCAGAATAGCAGCCTGCTGCTTGACTGGGGATTTGAGAAGATAAGTTCCCTGGAGGAAGCAGTCATTTGCTTATATCCAGATTCCTTTTAAAGAGTACTTGAATCTCAGTGAATGTCTGTCCTGGGGAGAAGAAATCTGTATGCAAACTACAATTCTAGTAGAAGCATCTATAACTTTTAGAGCTTTGTGGAACTGCCAGTCCTATAGGGCAAATGTACTTGGTTATTTTAGGCTTTTTTATATTTCTTTTTTTGGCAACTGCTTGTCCTGATCAACCTAGCTCTATTAGCAGTATCCTTAGGAGAAGATCCTCATGAGCCAGATTATGGCCCATGCAGGTTCAGTCCAACCCAGGAAAGGCAACACTACTAGCAAAAGTCAATGAGGTATGAAAGGCTATGCTGATAAAGCTGAGGGAGCTCTGCAGAGGTTTTCTAGTGTGGCTTATGTTTGAACTTGAGTTGGAGCTTGTTGCCAAGATGATTTCAAAGTAAACCAGGCACATACTCAGGAAAAGTCCTCCAGAGGTCTACATCTTCTTCTGCTCAGCTCCTAGAAAAGGCTCCTTTCTATGTGGTGCGAAAAGCTGGATTAATCCTGAACCTGCAGATTTTTCTAAGAGTGACCTCCTTGCACATCATCTCTCTACTATTTTTATTTCCCAGTACCATGTTTTGGGCTGTCTTTGAGGAAAGAAAACAAAATCCTCTTTCAACTTCCCAGTCTGTGTGAAAGTGTCAAGGTTTACAGCCACAATTTCAAATGCTCTTAATATTACTGGAAGCACAGAGTTAAATTATAGAGTTGTATAGTTACTTTATAGTGATAATGCTGTCAAGCATCAATATCTCTGCCCCAGGGCACTACAGAAACTCAGTTAATGATATAAGAAGCTGATATTTTTCAGAGTTGCAGCTCTTGGCTCATACCCAGAAGAAATCTGTGTGTTTGTTCATGTCAGGTACATACATGGGGACCTGCTCAAAGAAAATTAGGAAACAGTGAAAGTCTGTTTAATGAAGTGCAGTGAAATCAAAGTGCAAATCAGTATATGGTATGTACTCACAGAGTTCAATACAGTGGACAATGCTATAGAAAAATATTTAGTTTATTGTCAGTGAGGGTGTTTGTGGGGGAGAGAATATTTGTATGTAGATTTGTTTATCTAGTTGCCTGTAGCACTGGCTGCATCAATCTATGCACACACCGTCTGGGAGTATCAGTAAAGAAATGGAAGAAATGGAAATTAAGGCAAGTGACTACAATCAACTTAGGAATATCTATAATTTTTTTAATGGATTTCTTAGCATCTGCATCCTAAAGTGCTTTGATAGCCTCAGATGAAAAATGCTATGAAAGTGCGAAGTGTTATTATAAAGGTGTGGGTTTTTTTCTTTTAAAGAAAGTTTTTTAAAAAATGTAGAATATCAGTCTTGGAAGGCATCTTCAAAGAATTTTCCTGGGAATTTAACCATATGATTTCAGTTATCTTTTGGCTAGGATCCGGGTATCAAATACTATGCATATGAATGGAGAAATGGACTTGCAGTTAACTGCTGCAGTAAGAGCAGTCTTGAGTAACTGGTTCGTTTCTTTGAGTGCCCAGCTGCTTTCCGTGCTGCCTATTTGGTAAGCATTCACATTCTGTGGGGAAGGAGGGAGAGCAGGTCAGACTCACAGGCCTGTTTTAAGTAGAATTAAAAGCGAGTGTGTCAGCTGAGGATTTAGCCTTGAGAGGAATGAAACATCAGAGGTACTGAGAGCCTACTTGTCCTATTGGATTTTAAGGCACGAGTTAGACTGAACACCATGATTTGATCCAGAGTTGTTTGTCTTGAGCACTGCAAAGGAGGACCTCATGAGGGTGCAGACTAATTAATTCCTCCTGTGTACACATGTTAATTTCCTTGGGATACTAAGGTACAGGGAAAAGAGGAAACAGCAGTTGTTGTGGGACCTGAATGTAAGTAGGGTGCACATCCAGACCCATAGAAATGCTCTCAAGTTAATTTTAGACATAAAAGCAGGAGTTTGTCATCTTTGAAGAGCAGAAAGAACTTCAGTAGCTGTGAGCATGGACTAGGGAATTTGCACAGGTTGACCTGAGAGACGTCAATATTTACAACCTTATTTGGAAACAGGGACCTTTTGGACAGTGGGAGCATAAGTGTCTTACAGACATGTACAAATACCATCCCTGCTTCCCACCAGCTGTCTTCAACTCAGTGCTGGCAGAGAATGTAGGTTGTCCTAGGCAGGGCTGTATCCAGTGACAGGGAAAGACTGATCCTTATAAGCCAGCCACGATGAGGAAGCCCAGCTCTACCAATGATCTTATATCCAATGCAGCCTTGGGGTTTCTGTTGAGACACTGCACACTAACTGGTTCCAAACTGTCACTGAAAACTTACTCATTGAAATCCATCATCAGTGCTTTCTATTCAAGCTATCAGTGACTTGTGGTTGCTCTCAGGCCAGCTAAATCAGTAGTCTACAAGCACAGGATTCTCTAACTCGAAATGGTATTGATGGTGGTATAAAAAAAAAATCATAACATTTACCAGTTAATAAAAATTGTTGCCTTTTTCTATTAGTATTTCTTTTGCACACAGCAGAAAATAACTTGGGCCTGGCCCAAGTGATGCTTTCTCTGAGTGGTTGGAAGGTGAAGTTTATCACATGAGTGCCTGCAGAGTTGTGCCTGGGGCAAGCTCCCTCCAGGTACTGCTGTCCATCTTGGAATTGGCTTTCAAGTTTTTGAATGCTTGTCTTACAAACTGTTTTTTCTATAAACTTATATTTTTCCTTTGTCTTACAAGCAACTTGGAGAAAATTAAGCATAAAGAACTGATAGTGGGGCTCTTGGGTGCTCAGAATATCATACAAATGCTATTAGACCCATAGTTAAAATAATTCTTTGGTAAATGTTAAATTCCTATTAGTAACACTTGCTAAACTTAAGTGCAAAGGAAAGGGCAAGACTAATCTGAAAGGCAACAGAGAGCAGGGCTTAAAAGATATTAACAATTTGTTGGAAATGTCTGAGGAGTTAATATGACTAAAGAGTAATGTCTGTGGTTTGAAGATTTAGGTTGGGGGAGGGCTTTAGCCAGTGCTGTGCTTTGGAGCTTCCCCAAATGTTCACGAGAATGAAGAGACAGAAACTATTCAGAATAAGGCATTTTTCAAAAAGCAATATACAGAAAAAATGCAGTGGTTTTGTGAAAGGTCTCTGCTTTTCTGCCAGTCTGTAGTGGTATCTGTGTGTCTCCATGTCTGTCATCTTCTTCCTTTCCTCTGTATCTCTTTACTTCTGGCTGAGTCTTCTCCCCAGTGCCTGACTATCTTGGCTCTGTTTTCTCATCATCTTGTTTGCAGTTTTAGGTTGTAATCCGTACCCCATGCCTTTCTGTAATCTCATCTGATTTTTTAAAAGTTGTTGTTTCTTTAATCAGATGTACCCGGTCTCTGCTTTTTGTTCACTTTGTGCTCTCTCTCACCTAAATTATTCCTTTTTTCTTCTATAATTTGCTACCTAAAGGCTCAGCAGAGATTATTGGTGATTAAAAGGAATTTTAGGGTGGGAGCAGAAGTTATTTTTTAACTACTACTTTAGTCCCGAATGCTAATGTCCTGAAAGGAAATAAGAGACTTTTTAAGGAAACTCAGCAAAGAAATTATTGTCTCTCTCTCTCTCTGTGTCTTTCTCAGCTGCTTGACCAATTGCAATTGGATTTGACAGTGATAAAGATCTTTGAGATATTACGTTCCTATGAGTTTCATGAAAAATAGCTGGCTGAATGAGTAGAGAGACCAAAATTAATCTCTCCAGTAGGGACAGCTGCATCTTTGTTGTTGGAAATCAGAGGAGGACAGCAGGCTTGAAAGTTACACATACCACGTCTCTTTGCCTTTCTGGGCATGTCACCAGCAAGTACAGACCTTACTTCATTCTCCCTTTCCCTGCAAACTTTTACCCTTAACACCTCATGAAGGATATCTCATGGCATCCAGAAAAGCAGATTGTATCTTCTCCATCAAACCACTGTTGAAAGAGGCAAGAAACCTGGCAGGTACAATTCACAGGTGAAGAGAATACTCATACAAGCCAAGGCCAATACATGCTCACCGCAAGCCAAAAGCCATTTTTGTCACCTAGAGGTGAAACTTTGTCCAGGGTTCAGATCAACAAAGTCTGAACATGTCTCAGGCAGAAACTAAAGGTAACCTGCAGCTTTGATCTAGTGTTCAGAAACCTTTGTTTTTCAATAAGAGCAGGATGGGTCTGTTTCTTCCTTTTCTCATCTCTTGACAGAACAGCCAAATCAGCTCAGATCAAAACCAGTTCTCTGCAGTGTCTTATCTCTGACAGAGGCCAAAAGCAGATGCCTGAGAAGAATATGATAATAGAATAACAATACTTGCCCTGAATATTCTTCCATCTTCCAGCAGTTAATAGTCTGGGAATCCCAGAGCCAGAGATGTTGATCATGTCTGTAGAAACATTCAATAGATTTGTTTCTCATGAACCTGTATACATTTTTAGCACCCACAGCATTCCTTGCTAGGGATTTCCAGAGCTTAAAAATAAATTGTTTGTTTTAAGCTTGCCACCTTCAAGCTAGATTCTGTGATTCCTGGAAGCAACATTGATCCTCGTCTGCTTTCCCCATGGTACTCATATCAACAGTCTTTTTTTTCTGATTTGAAATCTCCTAGTCTACTAGTTATTCACTGAATATTTATTTATCCTGTACACTGTAAGCTGAAAAATATTAACAGATCAGAATCATTCCTTCATCTCTAGAGTCAGTATATCATCTTACACTTTCCTTCAATTATATACAGCTGTATGAGTTGCCAAGCAATGGAGAATCAACTCCAGTGACTTTAATGGCAGAGTCTGTGTTTGCTCTGAATTATGGTTTTTACTTGTACTCAAGATAAGTCCTGCCCTGGTCACAGGAGCAGCAGATATCAGAACCAAAATGACGGCTATGGCTTTCATTTCAGAGTACATACTGTAATCATCATGTGTTCAGTTCCTCATGCACATAACTGTATGTGTTCTGCTGTACTCTTCTTTTTCACAAAACTTAGGAAGGATTCAAAGCTAGCTAAATTAATTTCTGTTCAGCATAGGCTGGACTTTTGGACATCTGGCTAAAAGAGACTAGCAACTGACTCCTGCTGGAGGAATACACACTTTTTGAGAATTGCAACATCTGAAATACCTTGCTTTCTGTCACTACGATTGGTGTGCATCACTCTTCCTCAGGAAACTAGCTTCTGGATAACATGTTCCAATATAGATGCCACAAAAGAACAAATGTTATGTGACAATAAATTCATCCTTTCTTCATTGGCCAGTTCCTCAAGAAATTTAGTACGTAGGTTAACTACTCAAGGCTTTTCATGTGGCAAAGAGGGATCTGCAGGGCAGTAGAGTGTCATGTGTAGCGAAACGTTGGACTAGTTTCTGCAGACATTTGGCTGGAACGGTGTTGGGGGACATGTGCAAAGTGAGATCTGTTTCCACCATATCAATACATGACAAATCTCATACTTCAATAAATGCTTCAAAAGGGTGTTCAAGTAGAATGCAGTGGAATGTAGTTGATTTAATCAAGGTAGGGGATGCAGTTGTCTTCCTGATGACTATCTAGAGGAGAGGCAGATGGACTGCTAACGCATTCCTACAAGGGGGAGCCAGGACTGCATGATTCTACTAGCCCAAGGGAAGAGCTACAGTACTTCAGTCCCATTATTTCTGTTTTCAAGCCTTTCCAACTTGAAGTTTCTATGGAATTCTTCAGGGTCTGGTAAGTGGCCGGTCCTTTTCGCAAAATACAGCTTCAGGCTCCTTGTCTCTTACTGTGTGGCATTAATACCTTCCCTTGAGAAAGACGCCCATGGCTGTGCCTGGTAGCAGTCTCACAAACTCGTATTCTTGCTGTGATACATTTGAGACTGGACTATTTCTGGGCCAACGGGGTTATCATCCTAGTGTCCCTTCTTCCTTACTTAATGATTCCTCTTTGCACCACATCCCTCGCATGTCTGCCAAGTAGAATTTGTTGCATTGACTTTCTTTCCAAAGCCTGACCAGAAGGACAGCTTTCCTTCAACCAACATACAGAAAGGGCCTGTGTCTCCAGAACTATCAATATTTTTCTTGAGATGATAAATGAACTGCCAATAAACCAAGGCAGCTGCCAGATCCATCTGAGAAACAGACCTTCAGATCCGATTTATCCGTGCTTGGTTTATTTATGTGTCTGGAAACTTTTGAGATACAAACAGGACTAACCACTCTGAGGCAGCCACTGAGAATTAGATGGTACACATACAGTGGGAGTTTATGGACTGGTTCAGATACATTAGCTATTATTCTGTACTAGCCAATCTCAAACAAGAAAATGGCTCAAGATTCATCATAGGGAGCACCACAGAAAAGAAATAAAACTCTCAAAACAAGACCTAAATTCTTATGCTTTCTATATCATTCAGTTTGTTTTTCTCCATCTCTTCTGGTCTTTCTTGCCTATATTTCAGGTGTTTGTATAATCTCTGAAATTTATGTTGTCAAGTTTTTTCTAAGGAGATGAGGCATAGCTGATCGTGGTGTGCCTGGGGGGATGGAACCAGTGTATGTGCTTCATCGAGTAAGGTTTGTAGAGAAACCAGTCTGATTCTGAAGCAGCTGATACGCTTAGAAAAAGCAGACTGTCTTTGTATTTAGGGTCTTTTTGCTGAGCAGTAGGCATGTGTGTGTATTTTATATATATTCACCCCAAAACTTCTGGGCCTATATAGTTAATTTTTTTTTTCCAACCAGATGGAGTTCTCAGAAGTATTAAGTTTTATGAAAACAGGCAGCTAAGCAAAGGAAAGAGACTCAGCTAATGCCTCTGCTGGAGGAAAGCCTGGAGTGAGTTTAAATGTTACTGCACACCAAAGGGGCTGTATCGGGGAGCTTTGCAGATGATGGGCAGGGGACATGAGCAAGTCCCAGGCAGCAAAACCAGTGAGAATGAGCACTCGGTATCAGCTCTTAGGAAGAGACTGGAGGCTCAGCAGCCTGGTGCCTCTATCCACCTCCCTGTCGTTATTTCCCACTGTAAGGCTGGGCTTAAGGAAGCCATTTCTCCCTCCCCACCCTGCCTGCCTGGGTCAGCCTCAAGCAGCACAGCTCAGCTTGCCTGTAGTTAAAGTGCCCTCTTCTGGCAAGAAACGTTTCATTCCCCAATGGCAGTCGATGGAGGAGAGGTAACGTTTTCCCGATGGTTGCTAAAATCAAGAACAAAGCAGGTTTTCTTTTCCTTTGCTTCCCCTCTATGCCCCAGACCGTCTCGGAAGGCAACAGCAGTCAGAGAAGGAATCTCCCTCTTCCATCAGCCTGGCTAGGTCAGAGCTTTTCTGTGTGCCAGTGCTAAGATGAGATTTTTGTTTGCGTCTGAGGTCATTAAATAACTATGCTTTTATTCTCTTTTGTCTCTTTTTCCCTCCCTTATCTTTAGCTGGTGTAAATCTGCAGCTACCATGATTTAAACCAGCTGAGAACATGGTGGCCTTTCTCTGCTTATGTTTTCTGCTCTTTGTTGTATAAATTGTCATTTTGCTATTCTTGACCTGTTGATGTCAATAGTTTTCACCGTGAATCCCAATGGGATCTAGATTTGACCTCTATTGATTAGCATGGAATGTTTGGTGATGAAACGTGGGGAGAGGAAAACGTGCAGCTGCTGTCAGAGAAGTTCCCATACTAAGCACTCAATTGGAAAAGGCAAGTTTTGATACACTTGTGAATGTGAATTCAAGGTTAGCAATACACAGCACAGCAACTGCATCTGCCTGCAGGATTTTAAATCAGCCTTTAATAAGAAAAAGGAGTTTCCTGCACTGCTTTATCGCATCAGTTACCATCAGAAGCCTTTGCATGTGCTTTGGATTTTTCTCTGTATTTAAGGAGCATTTCAAACCATAATTGATTATAGTTGAATTTGTGTTACAAAGCAGGGAACAGCAGGTTAGGACATTTACACTATGAGACGAGACTGAGCCTGATTCCCATTTAGATCCTTTATAGCAGAAGGGTAGTGGGTTTTTTCCCCTGATAACAAGCAGTGTCTCAGCGATTGAGTACAATGCTGTATTAATAGTTCTGTACTTATTGTAAGCTCTCTGAATGCAAATCCCCCACAGCTGGATTGGCATAAACCAGTTTAGGAAGCACAATTTGTACTGCCCTCCACTGGGTTTAAGTGAAAGGAACTGGAGTCAGGATTGCCAGATTTTGCAGTGTGCCAAGCTGGAAGTGAAAATCCACCTTCTCCCTTCAAGGTGAAAAGGATATAGGAGATTCTGGTGGGTTTGGTGTGCCTGAAAATCTTCCTACAGTGGTACCTACTCTATTATAGGCACTTTAAAACTGTCATATGCTGACATTGTTTTTTTCTGGTCAATTCACTGTTAGTTAAATGAGTTCTCAGGACTGAAGTTCAGGAAATGTGGATTCTAATAAAGCGATTTTATTTAGACTCTGTGCCTGTGTTTCATCTTGCATTCCTTTGGCGTGCTTTCATGGTATTCAGGCAGAGTTGGTCTGTGGCTGAGGGTGCAGCACCCTTGCAGCGTTACCACACCAAACCCAGCTGTACAGAGACAGATAAGATCACATGCCAAGAACTGAGGTGACCTAAGATTTTCTAAAGAAATACAAGCTGAACTTTTAAAGTAGTTATGTGAACAGATTATTGAAGATAATAGACAATACTCAAAATTTACCTTATGACTTTTGAAGTGATTATCCTAAATACAAGGATAAAGCAAACAGTCATCTAACATTTCACTTAGGGCTGCTGCTCTGCATATGAAAATATGTATGTGTGAGTGCGTGCATACATTAGATACACATATATACCAAAACTGTTTTCTTTTTTTTAAAGTACATTCTCAAGTTTCATGAAGGACCTTAATTATGACATAGTGAGAAACTTGCAGGCTTCTTCTTGTGTGGGGGAGCTCCAAGCCACTACTGCAGTGAACAAAGAAGCCCCTCTATCAGTCCTCCACAGACAGCCCCGGAACTGGAGCAGCCTGGAGTAATGGTGCTAAGAAGTTGTTACGATAACAAGGCAAAGCAAAGTATAGGCTAACAGGATGACAGCACAAGGCACCAAAAATAGGTGGCTTTTGTATGACTATAATAGCACCACCTGCTTTCAGAATGTTAGTCATCCCGTAAATGTGTCCATTCCAGCGAATATCCTTGAGGGAGCTGACACAGAAATCCATAGAAACGAGGCACGGAATCTGAGCAGAGAAAAGGGAGAAGAGCGAAGACTCGCCAGGCTGAAAAGAGCCTGCTGGCAGGGGGAAGAGGAGCAGCCTGGAAATGTGTGCGTGCATGTGTGGGTGTGTATGGGGTAGCAGAGAAGTGTGTATGGTTCTTGAAGGGAAGAATTTGTTTCCTTCTCATCAAACCTCAGCCCCTGCTGCTTTCTTTGATTTTTCTCTAGCAGGGCCAATCTAGGCACTCAGCGATGATAAATAACGCAGTATTACAAGGTGACATGCACGGTGACACGATATTATGGAGAGAGAGAAGAACCCAAAGGGACAGGGTTTCTAAGCAATTTGTTTATGTCCTGAGTGTGCTCGGCAGTGCAGGCAGTTTGGGAACCCCATCCCACCGGCTACTGCTGCAGCCTGATGGGGTGTCAAGGGGAGCCTGGCAAACCTCAAACCTTACTAGCACAAACAGTCACCCCAAAAACCTAGTGGCAGTGACCTTGGTAGGATGTCTTAGTCCTGTTTTGATTAAGGGCGTTTGGGGACTTTGTGTTTGATCTGTAGTTAAGGGGTAGCTCTGCATGTCGTGGGAGCTCCATTGCTGATTCCTTGCCTGGCCTCGGGCGAGTCGGACAATATTCCTCCCTGCATTTCCCCGATTAGCAGGCTTTCAGCTTTGCAATTGTAACAGGTTTTTTAACATTGCATTTGTGTGCAATTTCCTGGATTTTGTCAAAGCAAACTGAGAGCAGAAGTGTTGTTGTGCTGACACGCACAGTACATCAGCAGGGCTGAGCCTTCAGCTTCACCAAGCAAGATGCTGCTGCTTGGGCTAACAGAACAGCAAGTTGTCGTTCTCTGTTGGACCAACATAAGGAAAGAAAAAAGATACATTTTGCCAGAGGGTTTCCTGGCCATTTACTGACGACTAGGGATGTTAAGACTTAGTGATTTGAATTCTTTTTGTGACTCTCTGTAAAGAGCCTGTCCTTTCCTGTCTCAGCCTTTTCTTGGATGAAAATGCGGGACAGGAGATATGGCGTTGTCTAGACGATGACACAGGGCTAGGACACAGCCTAGTGAGATAAAAGGAGAATGGAACAGGCATACAGAGTAAAGTGATTTGCCTAAATCTGTACAACCAGATCTCCTGACTCCTTCACTCTCCCTCCTGTGGTTTCTCCTTAGGAGATGAAGTTGATTGATTGAAATTGCCCTTTTTACTGATTACCATTTTAATAATCTAACCAGTAATGTCAGAAATCCAGCATGAGGCGTGTTTTTTTTGCAATCTGTTTGTTACTTGCATTTCTCTCAGGTGGGCACCAAAAGCATACTAGTTGGGTTTTCTTTTTATTTATATTCTTGTTGTCCAGTTATAGCATAGCACTACTGCTGCAGCTGCATTCTCACATGACAGGGGAATATTCTTATTACAAGTAACTGAAAATTTAAAACAAAACCACCACCCCTTCCCCAAAAAAAATCAGTCTTCAAAAATAAATCTTGATCTCACAGGTCTTAGGGAAAATCTCTTTGTGTATCTATGTTTCATCTCCTTGGCGATTGTCATCTTGTGTAAAATATCTGTTTTCTGAGTGTCGGATGGAAACTACTATCATCTTCTGCTTTGACATTTCTGTCTCTTCACAGCCCCTTTGCCTCTTCTCAGTTTCTTCTCATGCCGCATCTGACTGGTATTCAGTGCCAAGAGGGAGTCTTTGCTTTGGAGTCTTACACGCACTTAACTGACCAACCAATTCCTTCCAGGTTTTAAATAGGTAAATAGTAACTCAGCTTCATGCCCCCAGGTTCTGATTCTTGATGGATTTTCCCACATGCTGTCAGTCTGCACATAAATAAAACCTGCAAGAAAAAGGGACTAAAATAATCTCTGCTCTGTTCACTGAGAGCCAAATGGACCAGTGGCTGGAATGCAAGAAGAAAGGATATTCCTATTCCCTGCTCGTTTGGCTGACAGTGTAATCACTCAGAGTAATAAATCTTCATTGGAAACTTAGATGGAAATGGGAGAGGAATGAGAGTGCTTTTAGAGAAGAACCTGGGAGAGGACTCGTGTCTCACTGGAAGCCCAGCCCCAGAGGGAGTGCAAAAGGGCTACAGAAGGCCCTTGCAGCTGGGCACAAAATGGTCCTTAGTGGCTTTGTGTCTGACAGCTTGCCCTCGACGGCCCTGGCCTGTGTCCTCTATTCCCACAGCCCCAGGCTGCGAGGTGCAGGGGTTGTGTGTTGGCCCTGTAGTGGCCTTAGGAAGCACCTGAGCAGCATACAGGGGCCAGGAATAAATTGTAGAGATCTAGAGCAGCTGGCTACCTGCAGTGCTAGCTCTTTAACCCTTCAGGAGCTAAGCATTTTTCCACAGCCTCCTGAGCAAACAAGGACAAAAAGCAACGACAGAGCTGAAACATTTTATTTCCCCTACTGAGCCTGCCAATTAACCCTGTGAAGGAGCTGGAAAATCACACTGGGTGCATCAACAGAAAATGAGCTGAGGAGGGAGAGTATTAGAGGAAGGCAATACAGAGGTCTCATCACCTCTCCATCTCCCTAGAAGAGCTGAGCTGTGGTGCAGGGACAATGGGAGTAAGTTTGCAAACACCTCCGCGCTTCAGAAACCACTGCTGGGCAAACAGAGAGGATGAAGAACAGTTCCTGGTAGGAGTTTGTCTCCAAGCTATCTGGCTGCTGTGTATCTGTCCCTTTGCAAATGCCACAGTTTGTGCCTGCCCACTGGTTGCTGTATGATCTGTGTTGGCTTTGCAGTGTGTTTGAGGGGTCTGAAGAAAGCTGGAGGGAAGAAGGAGGCAGTAAAGGCTTCCCCTCTCCGAGAGCTCCTGCTCACAGTCTGCTTCAATGCTTGGGTCTGCATGTTTTCCCCAAGGTGTTAGGCAGGCTGATTGCCTCTTCCTTTGCTCCAGCTAGTGGAAAGTTTGAGCTGGACTGAAAATCAGGGTTGGATGAAGCATGTGTCACCCAGGACGTATTTTGTTTGTTCCCCTTTGACAAACACACCAGACGTGTGGAGAGCTGGGTCAAGTAGAGAGGCAGTGGGCAGAGAGTGGCATTGGGCTAGGTGTCACCCAAAAGGAGACGTCGTCTATTCTCTGTGAGGATGATGAAGGACTGACTGTACATTGAGGCTCTTTAGCATCTTGGGTGCAAGTTTGTTGAAGTAATTTGTCTAATTCCCTGCAGCATCAGCCTGCTGTGTTTCTGTTGAAATCATCCAAGTGACGCTAAAGGTAAAATCTGTCCCACAGTCACCTCTGTGGCCTTTGGATCAACGAAGCACACTGAGCCGAAACAAAGAGGCAGGCAAGGTGTTTGATTAGCACTGCTTTTATTCCTTTCTTTCCACTTGTTACTTTCTTTGAGAATAAAGATCTAGTGTTGTTCCATCTGCTGTGGGACCTTCTCGCTGGCAGAATGGTTCCGCTTGAAGTTGTGGGTGAGCTCAGACCGGCCCTGCAAGCCCGCTTACCTCCCTGGACTCTCTCCACACTGCACATACTTCGCTGCTCCCTAATTCTCTCACTGGTAGTTGCTTTTTAGTGCCTCTTGGTTGCTTGTGAGCTGCGAGGGGGTGACACGCAACACTCTCCCAGCCTCAGCAGAAAAAGATGGCATGGCTTTGGCTGTGAAGAATAGCACAAATGGAAAAAGAGGGGCCATTTCAAAGCTGAGTGATACAGAGTTAATATTCTGACTCTCAGGCCATGAAATCGATCTTCTAGGTGAATTTGTGGTCTCTCAAATTCATTTTGGGCACAACACACACCTCAAATGGAACTGGCTGCAGTTCTTGACGTCAGTAAATGCTTTCTTCCCTTCAGAAGCACACAACTTGGATTTCATCTTGATTTTACACCTTCACTTCTCCTTGTAAGGCTCATTGTCACCAACAGGTCTGGTGTCATCCAACTGCGGCAGTGAGACCAACACTCTGTGCTGCAGAAATTCCCAGAGCACAACACTTGGCAGCTGCCAAAGCTTCCTGCTGGCACCTGCTCAAGGCAAGAGAGAAAGAGAAATATCACTTTGTCTGCCTCCCTTCATTGCTGCCCACCAGGAAACCAGCAGAGACAGCACTTTGCTCCTCTGCTTGAGAGACATGCAGGTTAGATGAGCAAGGCAGACACCTTGAGCCTTTTGGCCTTTTCAGCAGCCTATGTCCACTTTGTCCCATCCCACTTTTTTTCCAGTTGGACTGCTGCTGCCCTATATCACCCCTCTCTACAAGGCTGGCATGGAATACCATTTTGCTGTGCTTCTCTTCTGCTGTTTCCCACCTGCCAAAGTCCTTGTTTTAAACAGCACGAGTCTAATTATTTTTGGCATGAGAGCTGGTGGTGGCTGCATTTGGGCAATCAATAAAAGGATACTTTCAGCAAGGCAGCTGTGAGGAAGATCAACCATTTCTGATGGTTGTGGGGACGAATTTTCTCTCACCAGCTTTCTCCATCCAGCTTCATTTCCTTCTGACTTATGGGTGGCTGCTGTCTCCTCGTCTTTCCATCTGAATTGAGTAACAAATGTACTAAATCCCTCCTTTGTGGAAGAAATTCTCCAAGTTGAGAATGTCAGTCCTTGTGCCTCACGCTTTTCCAGCTAGTGCAGCTCTAAGCAGTGGAGCAACCAGTTTGAATGACAAGAGGAGGCATCCTGAGTTCAAATATTGCAAGGTGTACATGTGGGAGAAAAGAGTGAATTTAGTGCTTATAACAGCACTTCAATGAACAGTACAAAACTGGCTGCAGGAACAGAAGAGGTGCAGTTGAAGTCTTGTGCTGATCCTTGCCTATCCAGAGCTATCTATGACCTTTCTCTGAAACTGCCAACAAGGGGATGGGTACGTCTGTATGTGTCTAGTGCTGATTTGGTGAATGTTGTGCTGGCTTGGGGACCTGACGTGGGCACATGGTGTGTGCACAGTTCCCTGTCAGCCCAGTCATCTTTTCCCCAGTCCTCTAGCAAGCAGCAGGAGCAGGATTGTACCCAGCCTGGAAATCCATCCATGACACAATGTCCTTCCCCCTTGCAGCAACAAATTCCCAGGGTGACTTGAGAAAGTCATCATGGCCCATATGCTTATCAGTGAGCAGTGCAGCTTCTTGTCCACTGTCTTTCCTTAAACCTGCTGGGTTTCTCTTCTCCTCATTCCCCTGCTTCTCACCTGCTTCTCTTCTGGTCCACAAGTTAAAGCATGTTTCCAAGACCTGCCTCTGGCATCTCCAGTGTTGCGAATGTAGTCAAGCTCCTAACATCCTTGATTTTTGGCAGTAAGGAGTTTCACAGGTCACCAGTGTACATGGAGAAGCAAGCCCATCATACAAGGTCAAGACTCACCCCGTCTGGGCTCTCTGTAGCAATGCTGTATACTTTAGCAAAGCTTCTGCTTGACTGAATAGATATAAAAATTAATCTGGGAGGCACATTACTATAACACCCCAAACTGGCTTTAAAATGCCTAGATATGGTATGAAGAAATACTTTGTTATATTTATTTCAAATTGTATTAGGGAAAATGGTGGAGACAGTCTAGAAAAGGGAAATAAATGTTCTTTTTCAGTGCAGAGATGTAGCCACACCAGGCAGCTGGTGTGGAGCAAAAAAAATCAGGCAACAAAACTACCCAGATTTGTTTCCATGTCTCACTAGGATGAAATGCACAAAAATGTAATAAAATTAATCACAATTTAACAGTTAAAAGTAAATCAGGTAAAAAAAAAGCTTTCTTCCTGGTACTATTTGCAGCACAAGGCAGAATACATGGAGGTTAATTGCATTTGAAAACCAGTGTTCTCTAGGGATAGACTGTTTTATTAGGAGAGGCTGGAATTGTTAAAGACAGATTTTTCTATGCATTGAAACAGTTCATATGAGGCTCAAGACTTGGCTGGTCTGACCTCAGGAAACACTATGCACTTTGATAAAGCTTTTAGTGGCAATAAAGTTTTACTGAATAGCACTAAAAATGAAGCAAACTGGGAGACATAAGGCAGAGGAAATTCTGAAGTATTCACCCCGTTTTTGCAATCAGGGAATCAAGAACTTCCTGATCCAGAGGATGCATCAGGCCATCATTTTTAATAGCCACTGATCTATTTGTGATTCCTAATTTGGTACCTAAATATTAGTCACAGTGGTGGCCCCTCAAGAATCTGCAAAGAACATAAAAATGTAAGAAGAAACAATAGCTTAAAAGGAAATAAAATACAAATTTTTTTTTCCCCGGGCTTGTTCTGTAAGACAGAGGCAAGAAATTAGTTTACAAATAATAAATGAAACACTATTTTTTGACCAGTCATATCTTGACCTCGTATGGAAGGCACCCAAGATTTGAAGGGCAGATCTATTCTGATTTCTCCAGCCCTGCACTGATAACACAGTGTTTCTACTCCTCGTCTGACTCAGAATGCCACTGCGTGGGTCGAGCCAACACAGATACTGTGATCACTGACCAGCCATGCTGGCAAAGGGCAAATGCTCCCCAGTCTTGGACTACAGCTTCATGTGGGGATTTTCCATGTTCTATGTGCCCTGCAGCAGAGGAATGTGGATGCCCTTGTGATTAATGTGTGACACTGGGTCGTGAAAAAGTTGAGTGACTTGCAAAATGCAAAATGTTGTTCTCTTGATTTTACGATTGAAAATGACTGGGATCTACTTTAGATAGGATAGTGTGTAGAAGTGGGGGTTCTGTGATAAGCTTGTTGATGTTTCCCTAAGAATGGTAAATTAGGATGTTAAAATATGTTGCTAATTAATGGTGAAGTACAATGTCCATCATTCATCCTTTTCCTTTTTTCTGGTGTGGGCTTGCTAGTTGGTTCCTGATTGAATTGCATTAGGTAAAAGATCTTTTCATGCCTCTTTGTCTAGCAGGAGGCATATTTGTGGGAAAATCCTCTTAACAGCTTTGTAAACTTTGGGGAATAGAAACCTCTGACAGTGGAAGAGGGAGATTTGTACCATTCTGCAGGTTCTGTGGTCCAAAGGTATTTAGTTTAGGGTAAAAAAATACCACACCTTCTTGTCTGTTATGCTAAAAGAGATGACATTCATAAAAGGGTTCAAAATGGAGTTCAACTACACAATCCTAATACTCTGACAATGTTGAAAGCATTTAAGTTGAAGTAGCTAACATAGCCAGTGACTGAAAGACTACCGAAAAAAAGGGCAGGTAAGGCATTCTTACTAAGTAGATAGTGTTCTGGGTATTCTTGGCCTGATGCAATGTGCATTGAAATCAGGAGCAAAATTACTATGAACTGAACACTGAAAGATCAAACCCTTGTGAAGATTAGATCCCAAATCTATGCTGACTAAACCTGCTTTTTATTGTCCCTGAAAGTTGTATGAACTCAGGGAAGAAGACATGAGTGGCTCTGAATTCCTCTTTTCGTCCATTTTATGATTGCTTGCTCTGAGGAGAAAAAATGAAACGTTTCCTTGACTACAGCACCTGTGACGTCATCTGTGTTGCATTTTTTATTCCCTCTCTTTTAGGTTCCTTTTTGAACTCATCCTCATCTGCCCTTTATAGCCTACAGTAGGTCCTATAGGTTTTCCTGCTGCTCATTTCACTATTACAGCACGTATCACTTTGTTGTATCTAGGTCAGTCACTTCTCACACTCTGTGTAGAATATTTGTCAAAGCATCGTGCAGTCTGGTTTTAATGTCTGAATTGAACAATAGTGTTCCAAAGGGTTACCTTTTATTGTTTTTTATAAAGATGGAAGCCAATCTGGGAAGTTTTGTTTTTGAAATAAGTTGATTGTGTTTCCTTTTCAATTTTTAAGTTTGATATTTCTAGCTTGCCTATGCTGCCATGTGATCAGTTAGCTATGCTGGAGTGGACAGTGTTAGAACCTGTGTAATATTTCTGCCAAATCGTCCTCTCACTGCCACGTCCACTAGCAGCTTTCAAGTCCTGATTGTCTGGAAGAAGCAATCCTTGAACGCATTTGGGTTTGAGATGTCAGAACCAATCTTCAGGTAATGGCCAAGTTTCCCTAAAACGCCTTCTCTCAGAGGCTTGGTTTTCATTTTGGAGCTCATAATTTTTTTGTCTTTTAGGACTGCTAATGTGACTCAGGACTGAACTTTCTAAGCAGCCTAGAAAGCAATCCTTACCAAAACCAACCCAGAAGTAACTCTGTCCCCTTTCTGTCTCCCACAAAGGTTACTGTATATGCCTATGTTCAGGCTTTGTAGAGTATTAGCTATGCAGGTTTTTTGCCAGCTAAATACTTTACTGTAAAGTTGTAATAATAGATGCAGGTCCATTTTGTTGCTTTTAGGGCATTATCTTTAAGCAGCCTAAATGTTGTTACTTTCTTTTTTTTCACCTTGATTCCTTTCTTAGCTTAAAAATGAATTACATGGCTGTGCCACCTGGCCTTTGTGAGAAAAAGCTACTGTCTTCCTGCTGTAGCCATTTTAGCCTCCACTTGCTGAAGTCCAAGGCAATTCCCATTTTGTCCTGAGATCTTGCAAATAAATGGTATTGCTTTTGCATTTGTCAATATTAAGAGTTATTTGCTGCACCTTTTCCAAATTACCTAGCAAAGCTAAGGGCTCTGTAGAATTTCTTTGCTTGCTTTTTTTCTTTCCTCTCCATGTCCACTTCCCCAATTTTGTGCTGTCAGCAGGCTAAACCAGTTTGTAGTCAGCTTCTCTAAGCCATTTATATAAATTAGGCTTAGCAGGGGTTCCAAGGATCGTGTGGCGATGAACATTACTTTGCATTTGTTGCCTTTAATTTTCTTTTACCGTATGTTGACCCAGTTCTAGAGTAGATCTAAATTGTTGGATATTTCTTGGCTGCTTTTCTCACGTCCATTATATGGCCCCACTGGCAACTGCAGGGACTCTGAAAACGACCTCACTTGAAGTCATTTACACAACCTAAAACTAGAGCAGGAAGGGGCATATTCACTGACCTAATTCAGCGGATCTCATCATTTAGGTCCCTTAATTAACGATGACTCTGTTTTGCTGGTCTGTAGCCTGATCACTATCTGTTCTCATTTGCTACGCTAACTCATTGCAAAATTTCTGCTGAATTTGCAGCTTTCTGTGGAGTATTTAGCCAAGCTGCCTAAATAAGCCACAATAAATTGTATGATGTATGCCTTACTCTTTGATTTACTCCCCTCTCCTTCCAAGCCAAGGAATCTTTTAAAAGTTTTTGTCATCACTTCTCAACCTTAAAAAATTAAAGTACTTGGATGGAGATCAGAAACCTGTACTTGTCTTCTAGCTACTTACAGCGACTTGGTAGTAGCAAAAATCCTTTACACTATGTTTTCTAGGATCCCACATGCAGATCCATCTCTTTAGGACAAGCCCTCTGTGGTGGCAGTAGCCTGTGCCACCCACACTCACTGGGAAGCCTCTCTAGACTGGGAAGAACTGACAGCCCCTCCTCTTACCTCATCTGGCCTCCGAACAGGTTCAAGAAGGCTACATGGAGCTTGTCACAAACCAGCCTCTGCCTTTCACATCCCTGCCCAAAAGGAAAAACATGATCATTAAAATGATTTCTTTTAGGGCTCATTTACCCTGTTGTTTGCAACACGTGCTGTGGTGCTTATGACTGCTCCAAGGCTTTATCTAGCAGAGCTCCCAGGAGAGAGAACATCATGGATGTGCCCTCAGGACTGCTGTAAATTTGACTGAGTTGATCATGTCTCCTTTTTTTTTTTTTTACAGCTTGTCCAGGACTTTTAATGCTTTAACTTAATAAGAATGGACTGGTTCCGTGCCCTCAGCTTCAGGGTCTTTACTCACTATCAGTTTGGAGCAGCTGGATTTATTTGCTTCTGGGTTTAGGGAAGAGAAAACCCTTCTTGGAGCTTTCCATGAGATAGAATTTGCACGGAAATATTCTATCTGAGGGGACTGTTTGGGCCAGTATTGTGAAGGACAGTATGGCTGAAATTAGACCAGTGTGATGTTTGTAGAAAGGCATGTAGATACTACAGTATCCATTCATCCTGCCCGCCCTGTTCCAGCTGTTAAAGAGTGCAGAAGAGTGGAGCAAGTGAGATTCCTGCTTTTTGACAGAGATACCATTTCCTAGTTTGTGAATGCCCCAGCAATTCAGCTATTTTTTGACAGCCTGACATATCTCCAGCAAGGATTTGTAATCTGCACACAACTCAAGTAAAACTAAATGAGAGAGCTGCAGGACTTGCTTTGCTGCAGTGTCACAATAAACACTGTGGGATTATGAAGTCCATCCAACACCTGAAAACAAGAATTTTATCCTTATTCTCCCAGGCAAAATAGTTCACCTAAGTTCATTGTCTTCTCCAAGGCACCCTCAGATAGGAAAGGCAAACTGGCTGCCCTCCTCCTATGCCCCCTGAAACTGGGCTTCCAGTGGGACAATCAACTTGTTTCATTTCTTCAGAGAAAGGACAGCCAGGACTGCATTTCAATATATCAGGAGCCTCTTGAAAAGGTGAGGCCCTTTCTGTTAGTGCTGTAATAGAAGCAAAGCCTAAAGAGAAGAAATGTGACCATTTCAGGGGCACAAAGTCATTGCATTTCTGCTGTTACATTCTGGAAACAAAAATAGCAGAGACAGGTCCCAGCTGCCGGCCACAGCATGTTTGAAAAGGTTATCAAGACATTATAGCATGTAAACAGCAGAGCTATTAGCTCTGAGCTGTGAAAAGTTTCTAACCTTCACCGCGAAAACCTTAAATTATTTTTGAAGTGTTAATGAAAGTCCGCTCTCTAAAGATGGATGTGGAGCATGGAATTGCATTAGACAAATGGCCGTTAACATTTTAATAGTTATTGCTTTGAAAACCCCCCTCTGAGAGGATTCAAGGGGGTTGGAGACCAGACACTTTCATGAGCCTCTTTTTTGAGAGGGGGGGAGAGGGGGGAGTAAACGATGTGTGGTTTATATTGAGCTATTTACAAAAGCACACAGACATTGTGGTTTTGCTTAGCCTGTGTTTTAGACCCCGTTCTTACCTCCTTTCTAATCTTAGAAGTGTTTAGTGACTGAAGGATGTTTAACATGGCTTTAAAATCAGCATTGCCCACTCAGGTGTGGACCAAGGATCCTGAGTTTGGTCCTGCAGGTGTAGGCAGACCCGTTCTGGAGCTGCCTCCAGGGTGGGCGCCTCTCTGGGCAGCAGCCACTGGCAGAGCCAAGCTGCCAAGTTTAGCAAGCTCCCGTCCAGTTCAGAGAGGACAAAGTTTCTCCTGTGTCTTTATCTTTTTGTGTGTGTGCCACTGCACAGATATGAAAGATATTTACTAGCACGTGATACTTATCTATGTATATGCATATGTCTTTTGTGCAGTTGCACGTAATTCAATTACTTAATTGGTAAGTAGCTCTAATAGGCACTCAGAGAGAAAGGTTGAGCAGGGTGCACTCTTCATCTTCAAGTGCCTGTCTTAGATGCCCCGTTTCCACTGTGCTGCCAGACTTTAACTACATCACCCCTGTTCTACGTCAAACAGCACAAAATGCTGCCAAAATCATAGATATTCTGGAGGCAATGCTTAGTTTGGGAGAGAAAAACCTCTAAAGATGAAGATGTACCATCCTGTTACAGTGGTTCTTTCCAGCCCTCAGTCATATCTTGACTATGTGCATATATTTTTGTGATTTAGTTATATTAGGAGAGATGAGTCTTGCTAAGGCCTTTTGATCCCATGAGGAACTTTCACAAGTGCTCATCTGGGACGCGGGTGTAGTGAGTATGTAAATCTCTGCAGGATTGGAGCCGGGGGAGCACAGTTTTTCTGCGTTGTGCCCTGGAGTCCATGCTAATGTTTCATATTAGTAGAAGATGAAGAAAAGAGGTAAATGTGCAGAATGTGGCTGTATTTAAACACTGGGTTATCTATGAGCAGAGGTGGATTTTAGCCAAGTCCAAGGCTTGGAGAGGTTCTCATCTCACCCTTTGGACTCCTTCTCTGAGACCTATGTGGTGCTTTTGCTTCCCTCACACATTTTTGCAGGAAGAGCCAATTTTATGTAAAAGACTTATCTTTCTTTCTGACACTTTTTATTGTCAGGTCAGATATTTTCCCTGTCCTCCCCTTTTTGCAACAAGGGGGAAAAACAACCTTTTCACTAGCTCCATAACCATTTCATGCATAATAACGTTTTAGGCTTTTATTACTCTGTTGAGACAAAGCAGGCTCTGATGAATTTCAATTCAGCACAGAATCGACCACGCTACAGTATCTAGTCATACAGAGAAGAAAACCTCTCTCCAATTCTGGAATAGGTTGAAAGACCAGCTACTGTGATTATAACACCAGAGTCAATAAAGCTTAAAGCTCTGTCAGACTTCCCCACTAAGAAAGGCGAAACAAAATCTTCCTACCCCACAAATCAATTTTAAAGCCATTGCATGGTGATGACGTTCATCGGCATTTTCATTGCACGCAACATGGCCTCATTTTTGTGCTGACTGTGTTTGGTAAAGAGACCCTGGCAGCTCAGGCAGGTTTTATAAATGAGTTAATTTCTGGCACTACATTTTCTCCTAATTCTCACCTCAGTGTTTTTGAACTTTTACAATTATGTTTTCTTCTACTTTTTTTTTCTTTTTCTTTTTTAGATTCTCTTCTCTATTTCCCTGTGCATGCAAGAAAAGCTCAAAGTGCAAGAGAGTGCACCAGTGAAGCTGAAATCTAGCATTTCCAGGTGTATTTGGGAGTCTTTTAAATTTATTTGAGTCTATTTTTAGATCTGCATACAGTTGCATTATTAAGCTTTTCTCTCCATCTGTGAAGCCTACAATTACATTTTCAAATGAATGCTGGGGAAGCCTGAAATAATCCTATAGCTCTCAGAGCCTAGACTTTTACAGAAAATACTGTAGACCTGAAAAAAACCTGTAATTCTTTGTAAGCCTAGCTGCATAGCCTGGGAGAAAGGGGAGCTGGATGAGGGGGGCAGCTCTCTTTTCTATTTTGTGCTCTGCTTGAGAGTGGCCACACTTCTGAGCCAAACAGGTGAGGTCCCAGCCACACGAGTCCCCTTGTGGTCAGGGTCACCATGCAGGTCCCACATCTCTGGTTATGAGGTGACATATAGATGGTGCAGGGGGACCCACGTGGTGCTTCTGCAAAACCACAGTAGCTCAGGCTCAGGAGATGAGGCAGAGGAACAGTGAGGGACACTGATAACTTTAGGTACCTTAGTCATATTTTTTATTTACCACTTAAGGAAAAAAAAAAAGTGAATTTTGTCCTCAAGGTAATTGCTCTAAATACTTGCCTGTTTGTGAGTGCAGGAAGAGATACTTTGCTGATTCACTGTTTGGTGCAGTTCCTTCTCTAGTGTGAGGATAAGGCAACCAGCTGGGTAAAGCTGTCTTGGACTTTAGGCTTCTCTTTCTGCAGAGGAGCTTATCCAGCTCTTCCCTGGATTTGTCCCACCTTCTGTGTTTGGTTGACTGATAGATGGTTTTGCATCCATTCTGATCCCTCGTGTACTCACATTGTTCCAGTGCATTTTCCTTCTCTGTGGAAAGCACTGGACCAGTTTGAGTCAGATATGGCACAGGATAGAGAGAGCCTGCTTTGATCAGTCAGGCATTAAACTTACATCCAGGCTAAGAAAATCCATCCTGTATTACTCTTCTTGGAATCTGAAGTTAAGGTAACATCCCTCAAAATACAGTGTCATGGAAAGCCTTTGTAAGAGTGACTCAAGCAGCCAGCAGCAGGAGCTTTGAATCTGAATTGCTTGGAAGGACTCCTACTGCTACTTGGAGTAGTAACATGATAGAAAGATTTTGGGGAAATTCAATGGAGACTTCACATTTTTTGGACAACAGCTGAATAGAAACCGTATGCTTAAGACACTTCATATACTTTGAGCCTTTTTCTTGTGAAATGTAACCATGGTTAGCATGGGATGAGTTCTCATTAATAAATACATAAAGAATTTTCTGCCCCTTGGCCCTCTTATGGGAGTTGACTAATGTATTTCAGGAAATGTCATAGAGCACTTCTGAGATGGGGAATGATGCTTATTACTGTACTTAAAATAGGTGAATTGAGACAAAAGATGAGTGAAGATTGCTAGAAACACTTGAAATGCAGAAGTTTCTCCCAAGACTTTGTAAAACACTTAGAGATTGAACGCCTTTTAATTCCAGGCATGTCCTAGGGATTCTGATTGCTTCTTAACTGCTTGTGGAGGTTTTAGCTCTGTTTGTACATCTGGCCCAAAGGGATCCATGGCACAATGTTTTAGGCTCAAAAAAACCCCACATGGGCAACCCAGACATCTGGGTAACGTATTTGTTGCTTTCGAGTACTGTGTGGACACTAGTAGCCTTTACTTTATTTATTCTGGGGATTAGCTGTCTCTCCTCATCTTCCTTTCAGTCAAGGCCTTTAGCTCTGTGGCAGCAGAAAGATTTGAGGCCCTGAGATCCTGAATAGCCACTGTTGAAAGGAAAAGTTACTTTGCACAGGGCAATACTTGATCCAGAGCCTTGTGCAGCCACCTTGTCAGTTCAATTTGAGCTCAGAGTGCGTCAGGTGATGAGAATTTGGCCCCACCCTGTCTTCTTCCAGTGCATTGTTTCATGGTTACTATTTGGAGTGGGGAGAGAAAGAGATTTTAAGACATTAAATTACAACAATAATAAAATTACACAGAAGTTGCCTAAGGGGCTTGAATATCATGCTCTTGGTAATATAGCTTCACTTTCCATATAATCCTTGCTTTACAGCTTCTGCAAGGGGTAAAATCTATCCCTCAGGGTAAATTTTCCACCCCACTTGTATACAAACCTCTTGACTCTATTGACATTCGTGTCTTCAATTCAAGCCCAAATTGCAGTGGCATGAGCCTCCATTTAGTGATGGTGAACTTAAAAAAGGCTTTGGGATTTGGTTTAGCTTAGCTGAAACATATCAAGCCTCCTCCCAACTAATTAGTTCTGGAGCTTCTCAGGAGAACATGGTTTTGTAAGGATTGTTTGTCACTGTTTTTATTAATTTCAAAAATGTCTTAAATCCTACCCACCCTTTTTTAATGGTTTCTTATTTTTCTAGCTTTCAGTTTTGTCCTTGGCAAGTGCCTTACTTTTCTTCCTTTGTTTTCTGACATCAGTATGGATGTGCAAAGTCACTTTGCTAAATATGAAACACAACTGAATGTTTTCAGTAATTCTTGAGAAAAAAAATGGGGGAAGAATGAGAATGAAGGAGCAGTTCTGATGAATAGGCCAAAGCAATGCTACAAATGATGCACTGCTCCTGAAAGTGAAGTGCATGCTTTTGACAGAACCTAAGACCCACATCCAAGCAACTCAACACTACCACACTCTAGAAGGAGGGAAGATGGTTTGTGGATTTGAATTGCTTTAGTGAACTAGTTTGATGAACTCCAAAAATAGTTGGTTCACTCCTTCCAGTCATTTTGCTGGAGTCAGACATGACTTGTATCAGCCTGGGGAATCAATGCTGTTCAAAGGCATAGTTGGTCTTTCAGCCCAAAGTGTTGCCACAAATCTGTTTACCAGTGTAATTTGTTCTGAAACACTGGAGGACCCAATGAAACAGTGCTGCTGAAACACTCAGAGGGCTGGAAAGTAGCCTGAGGACAAATGTGGCTTAGTAAATCCACACTGTGATTGTGTCGTAAGGACATCACTAGCAATATCATTTGGTCTCAGTCTTGAGCCCAGCAGCCTGTGATTTTGTGCAGTGTTATTCCGATTACCTGCTTGCTTCCCCTCACTGTTTCTGCCCATTTCACACTGCAGTCTTCAGCTTTTTGGAGGAATAGTCGGTGCTTGGCAGCATTCCACCATACTCCCTGACCCTCATCTTCTTCCTTTGGATCACCAGGTAAAACCAGCATGTGTTAGAATCATTCAGGCATTCATATTTAAGAGTATTAGATCTGGTATCAAAACACCACTGGAATATAGGGTTTTTTAATCTTTGTGCAATAAATCATCATCAATCTCATTATTTTTTTGTGTGTTTCCATAGTGAGATGGGAGCATCATGAAAACAAGTTCAAAAGCTTTGCCTTTTGTGTGGTAGGGGCTTGCTTGTGAAAGGCAGAATGTCAGTGCAGTGGGGGATCCCCAGTGCAATCAGAAAGCCTGAGTCCAGGAGCAAGAGGTGATTACAAACCACCATAATCCAGAGGAACCTAAAGTGCTCCCGATATTATAGCGGCACTTGATGGATCTATGTCTGCTGCTCTCTATGCATAGAAGGTACAGCAGAGCAGAAATTGTTCTGGAAAGCAGTTATTAAATGGTTTCTGCTGATCCATCTGAACAGCACTGTTTAAGCTAGTCATAGTGGCAGGACTAACTCAGGGACTTCCTCTACCAGTGGTTAGCCCTCCTGTCAACCAGATAGTGGTGTCCAGCCTGCCCTTTGCATGGTTACCTTTGCATTGACTGCCTGGACATGTCTGTCAGTGCAAAAAGTTGTCAGTTTACTATACAGCAGTGTAAGAAGACACCTTCTTTGAATCCCATTCCCTGCTATAGCAGACAACCCAGGTATTTTGGGGGCCCTTTCTCTAACTTGAGTCGCCTCACCCTGGTCAGAACTGTGTATTTTCAGTGTCCATCTCATATGGCTCTGTGTGTTGGTCCAGGGCATTTCACCTCTTCCTCCCAGGAGAAGATGTACTTCTCATGCACAGTGCAGGTGGGAAGCATTTCATTGCCCGATGAATAACCATATTGCCTGTTTGAAATCTGGAAGATGTCCTGGAGATTAAAAAGACTATGTACCTTCTCACTCTTTGATAATGACAACTGTGATCTTTGTTTTAAGCAGAACAGTTTTTCTAGCTGGCAGTGTGAAAGAAAGCACTGAGCTGTCTGTCTAGCCATCACTCCGAGCCTGGTTAAATTAATATTAGCTCTGAGAAATAGGTAATTATTTTCCTTGTTTATTTGGTTGCACCTATAATTATTGCTTTACCTGGTGGGAGCCATAAGCTGTTGTAATTATGCTTCGTTAAAATGCTGATTAATAATGGCTTGCTTCTGAAAGGTGTGCTGTGGGACCTACTTTTCCCTGGCTAGGCTTATTAATTGTAATGTAGATCTATGTACCTATTAACTCTGAGCTAATATACATAGAAATGATGCTAAGATCATATTTCAACAGCTGACTTAGACTCACTAACACTAGGAAGTCCAGACCTCAAGATATTTTTTCTGGTCAAACAAAGATTCTTTCCTGCTATGAATCTATTGCATATTTCCAAACACATCTAGAAAGGGCAAGGTGAAAAATGACCATAAATGTGCCCTTCATAAAGAGGACTTCTGAGCTCCTGTGTAACAGCCTTTATATTCATAAATTTTAGACTGCTTTAGAAAGGAATCATAGAATCATAGAATGGTTAAGGTTGGAAAGGACTTTAAAAATCATCTAGTTCCAACCCCCCTGCTGTGGGCAAGGACACACTAGCCCAGGCTGCTCAAAGCTCCATCCAACCTGGCCTTGAATACTGCCAGGCATGGGGCATCCATAACCTTCCTGGGCAACAGGTTCCAGTGCTTCACTGCTCTCATGGTGAAGAATTTTTTCCTTGTATCTAATCTAAATCTACCCTCTTGCAGTTCCAGGCCATTGTCCCTTATCCTGTCACTACAGACCCTTCTAAAAAGCCCTTCTCCAGCTTTCCCGTAGGCCTCTCTCATGTATTGTAAGGCCACCGTTAGGATCAACGGGCCAAGGTTAATGGGATGAGCTTCAATAAGGCCAAGTGCCAGGTCCTGCACTTGGGCCACAACAACCCCCTGCAACGCTACAGGCTTGGGGAAATGTGGCTAGAAAGCTGTCTGACAGAAAAGGACCTGGGGATTCTAATAGACAAGCATCTGAATATGAGGCAGCAGTGTGACCTGCAGGAGTAGGGAGGTGATTGTCCCCCTGTACTCAGCACTGGTGACGCCTCACCTTGAGTATCGTGTTCAGTTTTCGGCACCTCAACACAAGAGGGATGTTGAGGTGCTGGAGCAAGTACAGAGGAGGGCAACAAAGCTGGTGAAGGGCCTTGAAAATAAATCTTATGAAGAGCTACTGAGGGAGCTGGGGCTGTTTAGTTTGAAGAAGAGGAGGCTGAGGGGAGACCCCATCACTCTCTACAACTACCTGAAAGGACATTATAGAGAGGTTGGTGCTGGTCTCTTCTCATAGGTAGTTGGCAGTAGAACTAGAGGGAATGGCCACAAGCTGCAATAGGGTAGATTTAGGCTGGATGTTAGAAAAAAAAAATGCCCAGAAAGAGTAGTCAGGCACTGGAACAGGCTGCCTAGGGAGGTAGTTGAGTCACTGTTCCTGGAGGTGTTTAAAGGTCATTTAGATGTGGTGTTGGGGGATATGGTTTAGGTGTGGACTCTGTAGAGTAGAGTTAATGGTTAGACTTGATGATCTCAAGGGTCTTTTCCAACCTGAATGATTCTATGATTCTGTGACCCTGGAGCCTTCTTTTCTCCAAACTGAACAGCCCCAGCTCCCTCAGCCTGTCCTCATAGCAGAGGTGCTCCATCCCTATAATTATCTTTGTGGCCCTCCTCTGGACCTGCTCCAGCGGATCCATATCCTTTCTGTACTGTGGACTCCAGCACTGGACACAGTACTGCAGATAGGCCTCACCAGAGCAGAGTAGAGAGGGAGAATTACCTCCCTCGACCTGCTGGTCACACTCCTTTTGATGCATCCCAGGACACAGGTTTGTGTTTTGGGCTGCAAGTGCGCACTGCTGGCTCATGTTGAGCCTCTCGTCAACTAACACACCCAAGTCCTTCTACTTGGGACTGCTCCCAATCTGCTCTCCATCTAGCCTATATTTGTGCTTGGGGTTGCCTCAACCTAGGTGCAGGACCTTACACTTTGTGTTGTTGAACTTCATGAAGTTGGCATGGGCCCACCTCTCAAGCCTGTCAAAGTCCCTCTGGATGGCATCCCTACCCTCCAGCGTGTCAACCACTCAACAGAGTTTGGTGTCATCGGTACACTTGCTGTGGGTGCACTCTATCCCACTGTCCACGTCACTGACAAAGGTGTTAAACAACACTGATTCCAGTACCGATCCTTGCAGGATTGCAAGGAAAGCCAATATTCTTTCCATTTTATACACTGGGAACATGATGTTTGCAAAATGATTCACTGGACTCTAAGATATGTAGAGTATATGTGTTTATTTATGAACACAGGCTTTGTCATCGTTTAGTTAGCCCAACAGTAAAAGCACATCTTACTACTTGAACTTCAGTAAGGCTATAAAGCAGAATTTCAGCTAAAACCGAATTTCACCTGCTACCTGGTCACTTTTGCAGTGTTATTTTGAGATAACTGCTTGTACCTTTTCATTCTCATTTATCCATGAGCTCTGTTGTCAAGCTGGAGCAAGAGGTGAAAAATGTTGAACCATCTTGATCAAAATACCACTTTCTCTTTTGAGGCAGAACCAGAAGGTACCTTGAATTGGTTGATAGCAATTGTTCTTAATACAATAGCAGAACAACAGCTGAAGTGCCACATAATTTGAACATTTAATGCTCAGAAGTTGAGTTGTTTTCCAAAAGTTTTTTCAATGTTTGAGTTCCATCTGTCACCTGTATGTGTGTGTGCTCCAGAGTGTCCTGCCTTAGTGTCAGCTTAATTGGATGGTACTGAAATTTTGGATGTGTTTGGGGGGAAAAGTTAAGGGTCCAGTGATCCTAAAGTTATTGAGTGATTTGGTAGCTCTGGGATTCAGTACTTTTAAAGAAATAGTGTTAATGTTCCTACGATATCACCCTACTTACCAAGGATACCTGCCTTTGAGGTTTGAACCATAAGAAGACTGATAAGCTTTTTGATTTCTGTGAACCAGAAATGAATATAGATTCCTTCTTTCTCTTTTTTTAACACCCATTCTGTTGTGAAAATAATGCAGGCAGACTTTGATTTGAGAATTCCTTACTCCTGAAACAGTGAAGGAATTCATAGATAAGGTTCCTGTTTGAGCGATTTCTAATAACATGCATTAATCAAGCATACTGTTCAGAGATTTTTTTTTTTGCTTTGTCTGGGCTTCCTAAAGGTCTTCTTTCTCCCAATTTTTCTTGAATAAATGGCAGCAGCTCAACTCACCCAGTACAGAGTCCGGTCACAACAAAGCGCCTTTTAATAATTATCCATTCTTTAGGCTTTGTATCAAAATCTGCAGCATATGAGGATCTGTGTCTGTATAGGACAAAAGAAGCGGTTGATGCCAATGAGTGTGTTAAGGATGATTGAGTGGGCAAGAGCAGCCAGAGCTTAATGTAAGTGAGGCAAAGATTCAGTCTATAAGTCCATGAGATTGAGTCTATACATCTTCATTAGTGCTTTATGTCTTAAAACTTGGTAATCGTTTCAAGAGTGAACACTGTATTTGTACATTAACTTTTTAACCTCTGAATATCTTTTGGTAAGTACTTTGCCTGGACCAGAACTGATACTGGGGTCATTTACTGGGCTCATGTAGAGAGTGGTCCCAGCTTTTGTATGTTCCCCATTCTTGACTTCAGTTGGATTTGGCCATGCACTTAACTCATTACAGAGGCTGTTCTGCTCATGGGTTGTCTTGTTCAATGCAATCCTATTAAGTACACTTTTACGGCAGGTCCAATACAGGAGCTAGAAATTAGGACTGGGGAGGGCAAAGGTGGCTTCCTGTCATGAAGAATCTGTTTTCTGCCTGCTTGATCTTGGTTTGATCCAAGTTCATTTGCTTTCAGGATTTCTTACTCTTTTTCCAGACATAAAGAACGAATACTATGGGTAAGACCAACTACTTTGTAGTGAATGTTTCACCTCTAGCACCTTCTAGACTTAGACTCCATTTTGTGACTAGACTAAAAGCATCTATGGAGCAGAAAAGCCCAGTTGTGAGGAGATATATGTCAGTGTATACGCTGCATACACTGGAAGGAATAATCATTGTGGTTACAAAGTTGGATCGCTGTAGTTCTTCCAGGTGTGGGCTGTACCAAGCAGCTCAGTTCTGCATTGAGGTTGCTTAAAGTAAATCTCTGATTTACCACCGTTATTCTGAAACATCTTTTTTGTCATAATCCCCTCAATTTGTCATCCTGCAGAATATAATGGTTTGATTCTAGAGCTCAGGTACTACTTTGTGGGGTTTTTTAGATGTTCAAACTTTATTGTATATCTATGCATTCTTTTGGAGTGCAGTCTGGAACTACTTAGCACTGTTTTGAAGTCAGGGAAACTGAGGCACGAGTGACTTGCAAGATTACATTATAGGCCAGAGCAAAGATTAGGTGAAAGGCATCCCAGTCTGTTGATGCTGGGGAAGGTGTAATGTGAAATTCAAGCCTTTTAGTCTGAAATAAAGATAAGCTCACTAGGAGAGAAAAAAACTGCAACATTTTTGGGAAAGGCCAGGCAGTGGAGTATTGAAGAACATAAGAGTTTAAAAGTTTTTATCAGAAACTAGGGTTGATCTGGTCTAGAGCTTATAGGCAAAAAATGGTAAAATAAGAGAAATTTTCTTTCTGAATCACAGAATCACAGAATGTTAGGG